>NC_142678.1:23548636-23696136 GCF_964200805.1 Pocillopora damicornis | reverse complement strand
ATACAAAAATATAGGCAAGGAATCTTATACTTTGCCATTACTAACTGTGTGGCAATTGAATTACATGCTTATCGTTGGCTGGCGCTTGAAGAATTGGTTTTTTTATTAAGATAATTGTTACATTTTGTACTGGTATAAGTCTGCCTTTAAAATTATTCAATTCAGGAAACTTTTCGAAGTTGTTACGGTTTTTCTATTTCATAAAAAAGGGTTTTTCAAAGGCTTATCATAGTGATTTGGAAAAGGAAAATTTTAAGATTGTTCTGGCTGTTGCGGCCTCTTAGGATATATATTCTTCTGCCTCTTTCCTGATTTTGTAGTCCTCTTCACGTTTGACACTGTATGTAGATAAAAGGGAGCGATATTAAGTTAGGTTCATTCAAGGTTTCAATACAAAAGTAAACTGCAATTGCTAATATCGAATCGAATTGGACTAAAGATTGAATTAGCAACTATGTTCATAATAACTGGTGCTGGCGTGTTTTTATCATCATAATTATTTAGTTTCGCTCTCCTTTAAACGCATTTGTAATTGAATAAGAGTGTAAGGCTATATTAGGGCATGTCAATTTCTACTTCTAGTTTGAATGGTTTCTTAACTTCGTTTGCTTAATACAGGCTTTGATTATGCTTGATGCAATTGAAAAAAGATACGAATTACTTTACTAATTTCAAATTGAACAAATCTATAATGTGAACAAGAAACATCTGGTTGCCAGCTTGTATTCAGAATGGTACCGCATATTTGTAGTTTGCCTAATAAAGGTCAAGTTTGAAAAGTTCCTCTTTTTCAACTTGTTTTTTTTTTTTTTAATTATTTAGTTTAAGGTTGTAGTTTCTATCTATTGTCTAGTTGTAAAAGTAATAAACATATTAACTTACCCTTCACTATCAGCCATCTCATAAGCACCAACGTACTTGGGCAGCGACATGCCAATTTTTTCGAGTCTTGATGAAAACACCACGGCGGCATTGCGATCCTCTGGCAGCTGCTCCTTACAGAAGTAAATCTAGAAATATGTATTTGAGAAAATTTGGCGTAGAATTTACTGCAGAATTGAATATACATGGTTTTAGTTTTTAATGCTTTAGAAATATTTGTTACTGAAATTTTAATTGGAAAATCTTTTAGTCCCATGTTATGATGTTTTCAGTTCAACTGAGGTTTTCAGATTTTGGTAATTTTTTTAAGGTAGGCAGTAGGAATTTATTCACCACTAAGTTTAAGCAGTGGCCTATAAATGTTTTGATTTAAAGTATTGCTACAGGAGGTATATCTACTTGATGCACTTTGACATTTTATTTTGTTTAACAGATTTTTTATTTGTTTTGGTCATTCAATGGTAGATTGAATCGTGAATTAGAGATAACACACAAGATGTTTAAACCTATAACAGACTTGTCTATATCAGAATAAGCGAACTGCCAATAGCTTGGAATTACGTTTCATGTAAAAGTTTCAAGTTGCTGTTTGACTTTTGAATTATTTGACGGTGCTATGAAAGTTTACACATAATCAAATTGATGCTGTGAGATTTTATCAACTGTTGTTATCATCAGATCTTTGCTGGTCATGTTGTCAATGCCGTGGCACCTGAAGACCTTTTTTTTCACTTATCTTTAGAAACTTAGGACAGGGCCTGGAGAAAACAGGATGGCATGAAATATTTCATTCATTCCTTCTGGAACCATAGATGGACTGCTCATCAGATTTTCATTTTACGGTATTTATGATATATGTCTTCTCATTGAGTGAACCTGTTGGAGAGAGAAAATTGAAAAAGGATTAATATACTTATTATACTGCCCCTTTCAATAACATGCAAACTCTGAAGTTTTGGTCCAACAGCTGTACCTAAGATTGCCATTTTGGCTGTTATAACTAGTAATAATAATTATTATAAAAATTACTATTATTGCGAAACCCTTCTATTTGAAAAATGGAACAAATAAAGTGGATCAAAATCTAGCGATCAAAGTCTACACAATTGGCGCTTTGAACTTGTTGAAGAAAGTAATGCACTTTTTCTTGAGAAGTCTGCTAACATAATCTATACTAAGATAAATGATGTTAGTAAGGCAAAGCTGCAGATTGAGCAGTTTGCATGTTATATAAAAGCTTATTTCTACCTGTAATACTTACACAATTGCAATAAAAAAGTGTTTACAAGCGAATGTGCTATCTCAATTGCTCTTGAGGAAATTTTTGGTTGGAGAGTTCATGCTGATTCCCCATTTAGTTCATCGACATTGTCAGGGATCTTCTTTAATTTGAATTTAAAAGAATTAATACAACCTGAAGAATAAAAAATGTTGTAAACATGATTGGAAACACGCTTAGATGTAATTTTCGGATGAATTTTGGTTATACCTGTGTTAAAACTGTGTTTGATAATTGTTTTTCAGTTACATCATTGATACAGGTTACCGTTACCAGGTTGCTTTCCAAGGTGTTCTGTCATATACAAAAGACCAAAAGAAACCCATATAAATGTAAGGACATATATGATATAAAAATTGTCTTGTATATTTCTTAAACCAGTTTAAACTTATTCATATATGTATTATCATCACAGTTTCTGAGCATACGAATTTACAGTGACTTGCAGGATAATTGCCTTTGCTTTTAATTATGTGATGGTAAGACTCTTGTAGTATATACTTCTCATGATTTTTTAAAATTTCAGTTAGTTGAGCATGTCTCTCGTAGCACTGATTTTGTAAGCACAGATGGGAAGATTGTTTTATTATTGGTGCTAAGGGGATATCTTGGTTAAGAATCCACTAATTACCCTTACCGGGTTTCAAACCTAAGTTTGTTATTTGGACAAGATGTTCTTCTCAGTAGAGATGAGTACATTTCTTCAAGAAAAAATTGTTTTGAATTTTTTACTGGGTAAATACGTTGAAAAAATAGATGCACTTTACCTTGTCATCCAAGGGTTGGAATTTTTTTCCAACAGCGGCTTAAAGGGAGCTCCCAAGCGAAGCACATGGGATTTTCCACTCGAATAAATACCTACAACATTCACAAAATAAACACAACTTAAACTCAATGATTTACAGCATTTTTAGATATATTAAGTTTAAGAACATAGTAGCTCTGCTGGGAATTTGCTGTAAGTGTGCATCTTCTGACATAATGTTTTCATAAAAGTGTAATTTTAAAATATACTTGTTTGGAAGATGAATGTTCATTTACATCATGAGTTGGCTCTTCGCATCATATTTTCTGCAGTGTGGAGCGACTGTATTGAATACAAAAATAAATGTTCGGTTGTAATAAGTTGCATGGAAAATCAATTTGAGATGTTGCCATTGTTCACACGTTGTATTTTGCAACTCCCTGTTAGGTGCAACATTAAGTTGAACCAAAAACTAAGTAATGTGTTCAAGGAATTCTCACTAAAATGACTTCCTCTGAAGTTATCTCTAAGCAGTGCATCGTGGGGATTTTTCTCACACACTTCGAACTCCCATTTATTATGGATTGCTTTAAATTCATCAATAGCCTCGTCAGTTAACTTAAATGCAGTTTGCACAACAGACACCTCTTTCTTTTTTGCTATCTTCTATCTCGAAGGTACTCTCCCAGTGAATGTATAAGTTACCTAGGAAGTTCACTGATAGCATATTTAATATGTTGGTTAATAACATATTAGGAATTTATTTTTCTAAGTAATCAAGTGATAATAATAGACATTAGAATGCTTGGTGAATTTTTAGTTGCCTAGAAGCAGATGCATCCATGCTTCATAGCGAACCTATACAATACCAGATATTATTTTTAAATCCAATCAAAAGCTTTAACGTTGTTTTTAAATATGGTTATCTTTTGCAATTTCTTAAGTTTTTCATATTTTTATTGAACATGTTTCTGATGTTGAAATATTTATGGGCAAAAGTTTCCAATAAAGGTTTTCAAATGGGCATGTGCTAGACTGCAATAAATGATAAATTTTATAATTATATTATTGTTATACGATTTAAGTAATAGTTCCTAACTTTCATGTATAAATTAAGAAAAATAACAACTTCTATGTTACCTTTGAAGTGACTGATGCCCTACTACGCTACGATGTGATCCGGAGTGAGTAACGAGGTCATGCTGAAAAAAAAATCTAACAAAACTTGTTGCAATCAAAACATGCCCGCCTTACCTCTTCTTTGATGATATGTAGAGCTTATAGATATCAAGTTTTTCTTCAACTGATCAATACGACACATCAGGGTTTTCCCAACAGCGAACAAACCCATCTTACACAGGTTAGTATCGTAACATTTAAATATTTCTTTACATATCTTCTCAGTGATGCACAGCATCCAAAAATGAGAATATCTTGAGCTGCCATAATTTTTAAATGTATAAATGTATTCCAAATCCCTTTTAGTCTTTCTATCTAACTTGAGACAATATTAATTCCTATACTACACTATACCATAGAGTACAGTACCATACTATGCTATACTATACTATCCTATACACTACTGTATAGTAAGTAGATGCATGTGTAATAATTTCACTTATTTTGCCATGAAAACTATTATAAGATATCATATTCTCGAGTTTGGAAGCGATTAGAACACTTATTTTCTTTTCAGTTTAAGATTAATGCAAGGGCTATGCTCTGTCACCCGTTCATGACTGTCTTTTTTAATAGGATGACAATCTGCCTTGACTAGCTTCTACTTCCATTACTCAGAAATTTTATCGTACCTGTGGTTATGTCCTTGCTTTGGATTCTTCTTGCCGCTGTAGCTTAGCTTGCTGTCATGATCATCTTCTCATGAAGCACTCCAGTACTGCTCTACTGATATCCCAGTGTTCGAAATTCAGCCACGAATCACTGGCGACCCTGCGGTTGCTTGTGTCCTTCCAAAGATCAGCTGATGTCGAAGTAAAACTAGGTCTTGGGAGAAAAAAATCCCTGGAAAACTTTCAAAACATTGCATCTTTTAAAAATATGCATTAAAAATCATAAATACATAAATCATACAAAAACATTACATTTATTAACCTTTTTTTATTTATCAATTTATTTACATTTTTATTCATCTTCCTACTTATTCATCATTTCTTTATCCCCTGAGGGATTTAGTTGAGAAATGATAGCTGTCATTAGTTATCAAGATTTATTTTATTACTTTATTTCGACTTTTTATTTATCAAAATTTTAGTGTATTTTAAGTTATTAAGTATACTTTTTTAAGTTATCATTTAGAAAAGGCTCTCAACGACAGTATTTGTAGGACACTTCGTTGGGCCTATGTGACTGGACTGACTGTACTGAGCTTCACTGAATCTGACTCGACTAGGGCCTTTTTCTGAATAGAGCTTTATTTTAATGGATGACACCGCACTGCCCTTGGTTGTACTTCACTAGTCTCAGCTGGAATGCATTGCGGTCGACATTGTGCACCAGATTGAAATACAATGCAATATACCTCAGTTAACGGGACTGGACTGGACTGGACAGCACTACACTGCATTGTTGTAGTTGGCTTATATTGAATTGGATAGTTCCGGATGGAAATACACTGCAATGTACTTGCATGGATGAGACTTGACTTGAGTAGATGGGACTGGACTGGAGTGAGCGGGACAGGACTGCACTGGACCAGACAGCGATACACTTCACTGCACTGGATTGCTATAGACTGTGCTTGACTTCACCAGACTGCATTACACTGCACTGTCTTGGATTGAACCAGAAATCACCATACAGGATAGCTTGCATAGCATTAGACTTGACTCTGTTGGGCTGTTCTGGGTTGCGTAGAATGGAATGGAGTTGATGGTGCTACACTTGACTTGACTGCAAAAGACTGCTAACAAAGACTGATAATATACTTAGGATTTAGAAAAGACCGACTAAATCATAGTTTTTCTGAAGCTAGTGCCAGTCGCATATATTTAAGACAATTTTTGTCTCGAGGATATGAAATGCAACAATGGAAATCATATAAGTTGTCCCTGAATTGTCCCCTGACTTAATACTTACACATAATCGTCATGTGTTACCAGTCCCATGGGTTGCTGATTGGATAACTGGGCGTTGTTTAAAAGCATTTCAAACTGATGGTTTTTCTCCTCTGATAAAAAAAAACTTTCAGAATACAAGAAAGGATATAAATATTAAACATGTCACCTTGGAAATTATTAAAATAGTCGGGAGGCCAACTCACAAATTCTGTAAACAGAAAATTTCAGATAGTCCAGAACCGAGAATAATTCTTAGAAATGTTTCTACGTTACCTTTGAGGTATCTGATGCTCTACCTCTTCACGAAGTGATCGGGAGTTACGAGGTCCTTTTGAAAAAAAAATAAAAAAATCTAACAAAACTGGTTGCATTCAAAACATGCCGGCCGTACCTCTTTTTAGATGATCTGTAGAGCTTACGGATATTAAGTTTTTCTCCAGCTGCTCCATAAAACGCATCAGGGTTTTCCTATTAGCGAACCAACCGATTTTACTCAGGTTAGTAACATAATATTACAATATTTCTTTACGTACCTACTCACTGATGCACACTTCCCGAAAACCGCCTTATCTTTAGCTGCAAGAATTTTTAAATGTTTTAAGCTCCCAAATCCCTTTTTTATTCTTTCTGTCTAACTTAAGACAACATTAACTACTATACTATAGTGTACAGTACCAAACTATGCTATACTATACTACACCCTCCTGTATAGTACTTTGATGCACTTGTAATGATATCACTTTTTTTGCCATGAAAACTATTATAAGATGTCACATTCGCGCATTTGAAGGTGATAAGAGCACTTGTTCTCTTTTCAAGTGAATACTTATTAAAGGGCTATGCTCTATCACCCGTTCATGAGTGATTTTTTAGAGGAAGAAAATCTGCTTTGACTAGTTTTTCCATTACTCAGAAATTTTATCGTACCTGTGGTTATGTCCTAGCTTTGGATTCTTCTCGCAGCTGTAGCTTAGATTGTTCTTAAGATCATCTTCTAATGAAGCACTCCACTATTGCTCTACTGATATCCCAGCGTTACAAATTCAGCCACAATTCGCTGGAGACCCTTTGATTGCTTGTGTCCAAAGATCAGCCGATTTCTCAGTGAAATTTGGGCTTAGGAGAAAAAATACCTGGAAAACGTTTAAAACGTTCCATTTCGTTTTAATATTCTGCATTAAAAAAATCATAAATACATATAATAATGTTATATTTATTATTTTTTATTGGTTTATCAAATTATTTACCTATTTTTTCATCTTCCTACTTATTCTTCATTTCTTTATCCTCCTAGGAACTTAGTTGAGAAATGATCACGGTTATTGGTAATTAAGATTTCATTACTTTATTTTAATTTTTTATTTATCAATTTTTTAGTGTAGTTTAAGTTATTAGGTATAGTTTTATGAAGCTATAATTTAGAAAAAGCTCACCATGACAGCATTTGTAGACACTTCATCAGACTGCTGTGACTGGACCAGACTGCGCTGACTGGGACCTGAATGTGGCCTTTTCTGAATGGCACTTTACTCTAATGGACAGCACCGCACTGCTTTAGGGTTGTACTTCACTTGACGTAGCCGGAGTGCATTACGCTTTACATTGCGCTCCAGATTGAAATACACTGGACTGTACTTCAGTGGGTGGGACTGGACTGGGCTGGACTGGGCTGGACAGGACAGCACTTCACGGAACTGGATTGTTGCAGTCGTCTTTTATGGACTTGGGGTGTACAGTACCAAACTATGTGTACAGTACCAAACTATGCTATGCTACATTATACTATACTATACCCTATTGTATAGTACATAGAGTCACGTGTAATAATTTCACTTATTTTGCCATAAAAACTATTATACGACATTCCCGAGTTTGAAAGCAATAAGAACACTTGTACTCTTTTCAACTTAAGACTAAATTAAGGGCTATGCTCTATCACCCCTTCAGGGGTGCTTTTTTTTAGAGGAAGACGATCTGCTTTGACTAGCTTTTACTATCATTACTCAGAAATTTCATTGTACCTGTGCTTGTATCCTAGTTTTAGATTCTTCTTGTAGCTGTAGCTTAGCTTGTAGTTATGATCATCTTCTCATGAATCACTCCAATGCTGCTCTACTTATATCCCAGTGTTAGAAATTCAGCCACGAATCACTGGGTACCCTTTGGTTGGTTGTGTCCTTTGAAAGATCACCTGATGTCTCGGTAAAACTACTGAAGTGAGCGAGGCAAGACTGGACTGGACCAGACACCACTGCAATTCAGTGCACTGGATTGCTATAGACTGCCTAATTTCACCAAACTGCATTATACCGCACTGTCTTAATTGAACTGGAAATCACCATACAGGATAGTTTGCATTGCATTGGACTTAACTTGGAAAGACTATTCTGGATTGCCTAGATTGCAATGGAGTTAATGGTACTACATTTGATTTGAACGCAAAAGACTGCTAATAAAGATTGATAATATACTAAGGGCTAAGAAAAGATCAACTAAATCATATTTTTGTAAGCTAATGCTAATCACACATATTTAAGACAATTTGTGTTTTCGGTATATGAAATGCAATGATAGTAATAATGTGAGTTGTCCTTGAATTATCACCTGACTTAATAATTACACTTGGGACAACCGGGCCTTGATTAAAAGCACCACCCATTGATAGTTTTCCTCCTCTGAAAAAAAAGGATTGAAATATTAAACATGTCACCTTGTAAATTATTAAACATTGACATCAAAGTAATGAGTCGCGAAGCCGCCTCACAAATTCTCTAAACAGAAATTTTCTGAACCGAGAACAATTCTTACAAATGTTTCTATGTTACCTTCGAGGTACTGATACCCTACTTCGTTATGTTGAGATCTGGAGTGAGTGAGAAAAAAGTGAGTGAGTAAAAAGGAAGAAAGAAATCTGACAAAACTTATCGCAATCAAAACATACCGGCCTTACCTCTTTTTAGATGATCTGTAGAGCTAATGGATATTCAGTCTTTCTCCAACTGCTCGATGCAACGCATAAGGGTTTTCCTATCAGCGAACCAAACCATCTAACTCAGGTTAGAATCATAACATTATAATATTTCTTTGCATACCTACTCAGTGATGCACTGCTCCCGAAAATGGACTTATCTTGAGCTGCACTAATATCTTTTTTTTATTCTTTCTATTATACTTGAGACCACATTAGTTCCTATACTATACTATGGTGAACAGTGCCAAAACTATGCCATACTATTTTGTATTGTAGTATATCTTACTGTATGATATTCAATGCATGTATAATAATTTTTACTTACACTGCCATAAAACTATTATAAGATACTATATTTTCGAGTTTGGAAGCGATAAGAACACTTTTTCTCTTTTCAATTTAAGTCTAATGTAAGGGCTATGCTCAATCACGAAAGGCAGTTTACTCTAATGGACGGCATTGCACTTCCCTTGGTTGAACTTCACTTTACTCAGCAGGACTGCATAGTGCTTGACATTGCGCTCCAGATCGAAATACACTGCACTGTACTTCAGTGGGCGGGACTGCCTGGACTGGACTGGACAGCGCTGCACCTCACTGTACTGGAGTGTTGCAGTTGGCTTTCATGGAGTTGGGCTGTTCCAGATGGAAATACACTGCAATCTACTTGCATGGATGGGACTTTACTTGAGTGGACTGCAGTGAGCGGGACAAGACTGGACTAGACCAGACAGCACTGCACTGGATTGCTATAGACTGTGCTTAACTTCACCAGAGTGCATTACGCTGCACTGTTTTGGATTGAACTGGAAATAACCATACAGGATAGTTTGCATCGCATTGGACTTAACTTAGAAGGACTATTCTGGATTGTCTAAATTGCAATAGAGTTCATGGTACTACACTTGACATGAATGCAAAAGACTGCTGATAAAGGCTGATAGTATACTAAGGATTGAGAAAACATCAACTAAATCATTTTTTTAAGTTAGTGCTAGTCGCACATATTTAAGACAATTTGCGTTTCCAGCATATGAAATGCAACAACAGAAATCATGTAAGTTGCCTTGAATTGTCCCCGGACTTAATACTAACACTTACTCGTCATCTGTGGCCAGTCCAATGGGCAGCTGATTGGATAACAGAGTTTTGTTTAAAAGCACTATCCGTTGATAGTTTTTTCCTCTGAAAACATAAAACTTTCAGAAAAAAAAAGGATTGAAATATTAAACATGTTACTTGTAAATGATTAAACATTGACATCAAAGCAATGAGTCGCGAAGCCACCTCAAAAATTTTGTAAACAGAAAATTTCAGATATTCCAGAGTCAAGAATAATTCTTACAAATGTTTCGATGTTACCTTTAAAGTGTCTGATGCCCTTTTCGTTATGATGTGCTCTGGAGTGAGTTACGAGGTCCTGCTGAAAAAAAACAAAACAAAACAAAACAAAAAAACAAGGAAATCGAATAAAACTTGTTGAAATCCACAATATGATCCGTAGAGCTTAGGGTATCACCTTTGTCTCCAACAGCTCGGTGCAACGCATCAGGGTTTTCCTATCAGCAAAGCAAACCATCTTACTCAGGTTAGTAACATAATATTTCGTTACATACCTACTCAGTGCTGCACAGCTCCCGAAAACGGGCGTATCTTGAGCAGCACTAATTTTAAAATGTTTTTACCTCCTAAATCCGTTTTCTATTCTTTCTATCAAACTCGAGACAACAATAACTCCTATACTCTATTATAGAGTGCAGTACCAAACTATGCTATACTATACTGTAGTATACCCTACTGTAAAATATATAGATGCCTGTAAAATAATTTAATTTATTTTGCCATAGAAACTATAACAAGAAGTCATATTCTTGAGATTGAATGCGATCAGAACACTCGTTCTTTCTTCAATTTAAGACTAATGTAAGGGTTAAGCTCTATCACTTAATCATAAGTGCTTTTTTTAGAGGAAGACAATCTTCTTTGACTAGCTTTTACTTCCATTACTTAGAAATTTTACCGTACCTGTGGTTATGTCCTAGCTTTGGATTCTTCTCCTAGCTGTAGCTTATCTTGTTGTTATGATTATCCTCTCATGAAGCACTCCAGTACTGCTTTACTGATATCCCAGAATGACAAATTCAGCCACAGATAACTGGCCATCCTGTGGTTGCTTGTGTCCTTGCAAATTTCAGCTGATGTCTCAGTAAAACTTGGTCTTGGGAGAAGAAAATACCTGGAAACTTTTAAAACGTTGCAATTGCTTTTAATATTCTGTATTAAAAATTTTAAATACATAAATCATACAATAATATTATATTTATCAATCTTTTATTTATTTATTAATTTATTTACATATTTTTTCATCTTCCTACTTATTTATTATTTCTTTATCTTCCTAGGAATTAAGTTGAGAAATGATCGCTGTTATTAGTTATTGAGATTTATTTCGTTTCCTCATTTCATTTTTTAATTTATCAATTTTTTTCAGGTGTATTTTAAGTTATTAGGTATACTTTTATTAAGCTATCATTTAAAAAAAATTCTCCACGACAGTATTTGTAGAAACTTCATTGGGCTGATGTGACTGGACTGAATTGGACTGGAATGAACCGGACTTTACTGAATTGGACTTGAATGTGGCCTCTTCTGAATGGCACTTCACTCTAATGGACAGCACCGCACTACCCTAAGTCGCACTTCACTTGACTCACCGGGACTGCATTGAGCTAGAAATTACGTACCAGATTGAAATACACCGCACTGTACTTTAGTGGGCGGGACTGGACTGGACTATTGCACTTGGCTTTTATGGACTTGGGATGTGCCGGATGGAAATACACTGCAATCTACTTGCGTGGATGGGACTTCACTTGAGTGGACGGGACTGGACTGTAGTGAGGGCCACAAGACTGGACTGGGTTAGACGGCACTGCACTTCACTGGACTGCACTGGATTGTTATAGACTGTGCTTGACTTCACCAGACTGCATTACACTGCACTGTCTTGGATTAAACTGGAAATCACCATACAGGATAGTTTGCATAGCACTGGACTTAACTTGAAAGGATTGTTCTGGATTGCCTAAATTGCAATGGAGTTAATGGTACTACACTTGACTTGAACGCAGAAGACTGTCAACAAAGACTGATAATATAGATTTAGCTAAGCCTAAAAGCGGAGCTCGCATTTTTTTCCCGCATGTCCCAAGGGCACAACACATTGCCCCGGCCAGGACTAGAACCCGGGTCGTCCGACTCGGAGCCCAGTGCACTGACCACTGGACTTCTGGACAAAGCCGTGGCGTTGGCGTGCCCGCGGTATAGTTGATCACGCATGTTAAAAGTAGCACTGTGTGCGGTTGTACGGTCGTACGGTCGTACATCCAAATTTTTTCGGCTTGATTGGTAATTACTATTTTGTATAATTATAGGGCTACGCTCTACGAGCTCCGCTAATATACTTCTTCTTTACTGAGACATTTAACATACCTATGGTTATTGTCTTAGCCTTGGATTCTCCTCGCTGTTGTAGCTCAGCTTGTCGTTATGGCTATATTTTCATGAAGCACTCCAGTCCTGTTTTACTGATATCCTAGCTTTACATTCAATTGTTTACTATACTATACTATTTAGTACTTTTCTGCTTCGACTAGCCAGAAATTAAATGTACCTGTGGCTATGTCCTACTAGTTTTGGATTCTTCTCGCTGTTATAGCTCAGCTTGTGGTTGTGGCTATCTTTTTTTGAAGCACCCCAGTCCTGCTCTGATCCGAACTTAGCAACGAGGTCATGCTGAAAAGAAAAAATCTTACAAAAGTTGTTGCAATCAAAACATGCCGGCCTTACCTCTTTCTGATGACCTGTAGTGCTGATCAACCATAACTTTTTCCTTCAACTGCTCTATGCAACGCATCAGGATTTTCCTATCAGCCAACGAACCCATCTTATAAAGGTTGTTATCACAGTGTTATAACTTTTTACCTTCCTTCTCAGTGATGGAAAGCCGCTAAAAATGAGCTAATCTTGAGCTGAAGAAGGTTAAAATGTCTCAAGCTCTTTAATCGAAAAAAAGGGCGCGCTCTTCTTTTATGTAAATTCTGGCAAACTCAAGACAACCTCAACTCTTACGCTAGACTAAACTAGGCTATACTTTCTTTACTGAGACATTTAACATACCTATGGTTATTGTTCTAACCTTGGATTCTCCTCGCTGTTGCAGCTCAGCTTGTCGTTATGGCTATATTTTCATGAAGCACTCCAGTCCTGTTTTACTGATATCCTAGCTTTACATTCAATTGTTTACTATACTATAATATGTAGTACTTTTCTACTTCGACTAGCCTTTAATCCATAACTCAGAAATTAAATGTACCTGTGACTATGTCCTACTTTTGGATTCTTCTCGCTGTTATAGCTCAGCTTGGGGTTGTAGTTATCTTTTTGTGAAGCACTCCAGTCCTGCTCTGATCCGAACTGAGCAACGAGGTCATGCTGAAAAGAAAAAAAATCTAACAAAAGTTGTTGCAAGCAAAACATGCCGGCCTTACCTCTTTCAGATGACCTGTAGTGCTGATCGACCAAAACTTTTTCCTTCAACTGCTCTATGTAACGCATCAGAGTTTCCTATCAGCCAACGAACCCATGTTACACAGGTTGGTATCACATTGTTATAATTCTTCACTTACCTTCTCAGTGATGCTAAGCCGCTGAAAATGAGCTTATCTTGAGCTGCAGAAAGTTAAAATGTCTGAAGCTCTTAAATCGAAAAAAAGGCGCGCTCTTTTCTTAAACAAGTTCTCGCAAACTCGAAACAACCTTAACTCCTACACTAGACTAAGTTATACTATACTTCAGTCATGAATCACTAGACATTTAACATACCTGTGGTTTTGTCCTAGCTTTGGATTCTCCTCTGTTGTAGTTCAGCTTGTTGTTATGGCTCTCTTTTCGTGAAGCACTCCAGTCCTGTTCTACTGATGTCCCAGCTTGAAATTCAATACTATTAATATTAAACTATGTGGTACTTTTGTAAGAGGACGACAATCTGCTTCGACTAGCCTCTATTCCATTACTGAATAATTTAACGAACCTGCGATTATGTCCTAGCCTTGGATTGTCCTAGCTGTTGTAGCTCAGCTTGTTGTTATTGTAATCTTTTCCTGATACACTCCAGTCCTGCTCTACTGATATACCAGCTTTAAATTCAATTCTTTACTATACTATATTATGTAGTACTTTTCTAAGAGGAAGACAATCTGCTTCGACTAGCCTTTAATCCATTAGTCAGAAATTTAAGGTACCTGTGGTTATGTCCTAGCTTTGGATTCTCCTCGCTGTTGTATCTCAGCTCGTGGTCATGGTTATTTTCTTAAGAAGGACTCCAGTCCTGCTCTTATCCGAACTGAGCCACGAGGTCCTACTAAAAAGAAAAAATCTAACAAAACTTGTTGCTATCAAAACATGGCGGCCTTACCTCTTTCAGATGACCTGTAGTGCTGATCAACCACAACTTTTTTTACCAACTGCTCTATGCAACGCCTTAAGGTTTTCCTATCAGCCAACGCACACATCTTGCACAAGTTGGTATCACATTGTTATAATTCTTTACTTACCTTCTTAGTGATGGAAAGCCGCTGAAAACAAGCTTATCTTGAGCTGCAGAAAGTTAGAATGTCTCGAGATCTTAAATCGAAAAAAAGGCCTGCTCCTCTTTCATATTAATTTTGGCAAACTCGAGACAACCTTAACTCCTACACTAGACTAGACTATACTATACTATACTTCCTTTACTGAGACATTTAACATACCTGTGGTTATGTCCTAGTCTTTGATTCTCCTTGCTGTTGTAGCTCAGCTTGTTGTTATGGCTATCTTTTCACGAAGCACTCGAGTCCTGTTTTACTAATCTCCCAGCGTTCGATTCAATACCTTACTTAAGTAAGGTATTGAATCGAACGAGAGAAAGAGAAAGACAATCCGCTTTGACTAGCCTTTAATCCATTACCAAGAAATGTAACGTACCTGTGCATATGTCCAAGCTTTGGATTCTTCTTGCAACTGTTGCTTAGCTTGTTGTTATGATTATCCATTCCAGTCCTGCTCTACTGATATCTCAGTGTGGCAAATTCAGCCATGAATCACTAGCGACCTTGTGATGTCTTTCCAAAGGTCAGCTGGCGTATTGGTAAAACTAAGTCTTGTGAGAAAAAATACTTGCAAACCGCTAAGACAAAATGGTGCTATATTTTAATATTCTGCAAAAACATTTTAAATACATTGACCATACGATAAAATTGTATTCAGTTAATAACGTAAGTATTTCTTAACTTATTTATAAATCAATCTATTTACATATTTATTCATCTCCCTTCCAATTCATCGTTTCTTTAGTTCTTTAAGAGTTAATCAGCGTTATGAGTTATTGAGATATAAATTTTATTTCTTTATTTTATCTTTTATTGATAATTAGTTATTCTTGTTTATTTTCAAGTTATCAGGTATGCTTTTATTAAGGTACCATTAAAAAAGACCTGTCTACGACAACGCCGTAAGTAGACGCTCTTTATTGTGTTGGTGTGACAACTGAAGGCAACACAGGACTGAAATACACTTTTATGGGCTTAAATGTGGGCTTTTCCGAATAGCACCTCACTTGACTGGACGGGCCGCAATGCACTTGTTTGTTCCTAACTTGACTGAGCAGGACTGCGTTGTGCTAGACTCAACGGCAGTTAGTTGTTCTGGACTGGACGAAACGGAAATGGGCTGAGGTGTTACGGATTGCACTGCTCTGTACTGCACTTGACTGGACTGGACTCGACTGCTGTTAACTTATATGGACCTGGGCTATCCTAGATTGAAATTTAGTAAGGTGGAAGTGAATGAATGGAATTGGACGGGAACGAATAGATTTGAACGGGACGGGAACAGACTCCACTTAAATGACTGGACCGGATTAAACTGGACTGGAGTACACGTCAGCGGAGTGGCCTTGACTGGACTGGACTGGACTGAGCCGGACAGCATTTCAGAAGACTGAACTGGACGGTCTTTGCCTGAGTTTCACTTCACCAGACTGCACTATACCGCGCTATACCGCCGGAAAGTACCATACAGGACAGTCAGTTCACTGCACCTCGCTAGACTGATGTGCACCGTACTGCAGTGCACGTTTCCAAATGAAACTGAAAAAGACTGTACTGCGCTGCACGTGAATGTACTTCATTGGACTAGACCACGCAGGAGAGCTTTGCACAGCGCTGGAAGTAAGTTAAAGGACTGTTCTGGATTGCCTAAACTGCAATGGAGTTTATGGCAATACATTAATCTGCACTTGACTTTCATGCAAAAAAATACTAATAGAGACGGATGATGTACTGATGTTCTGAGAAAAGATAAACTAAATAAACATTATTTTATCAAGCTAGTTTCAGTTTCAATCATTTAAGACAATTCGTGTTTTTGATCATACGAAATATGTAACAATGGATATCGTGTTAGTTGTCCTTGAATTGTCCCATAACTGAATACTTAATCGTCATCTGTGACCTTTCTGACGGGCTGCTGATTAGGCCTCGTTTAAAAGCACTAGTTTTTCTCCAGTGAAATGGGAAAACTGTTAAGAGAAAAAAGGTGTTTAAATATTAAACACGTCACATGGTAAGTAGTGAAAGGTTGTCATTAAACCAATTAATCAGGAAAGCACCTAAAAAGCTCTGTAAACAAAAATTTCAGATAGTCTAAAAGAAAGAATAATTCTTGCAAATGATTACATATTACCTATGAAGCATTCGATGTGCTACTTGTTTATGATCCAAAAGGGAGCCACGAGGTCATGCTGAAAAGAAAAAAAATCTAACAACTTGTTGCAATCAAAACATGCCGGCCTTACCTCTTTCAGACAACCTATAGTGCTGATTGACCATAACTTTTTCCTCCAACTCCTCTATGCTACGCATCAGAGTTTTCTTATAAGCCAACGAGCCCGCCGAAGTTCCCTCCTCTACAAGACTAAACTAACATCTAACATACCTGTAGTTATGTCCTAACTTTGAATTCTCCAGGCTGTTGTAGCTCAGCTTGTTGTTTTGGCCATTTTTTCGTGAAGTAGTCCAGTCCTGCTCTACCGATATTTCAGTTTTGAATTCAATACTTTACTATACTGTACTATGTTGCACTTTTCTAAGAGAAAGACATTCCGCTTTGACTAGCCTTTATTCCATTACTCAGAAATTTCACGTACCTGTGGTTGCCCTAGCTTTGGATTCTCCTCTCTGTTGTATCTCAGCTTGTTGCTATCTTTTTATGAAGCACTCCAGTCCTGCTCCGATCCAAAATGAGCCACGAGGTGATGCTTAAAAGAAAAAATCTGACAAAACTTGTTGCAGTAAAAACCTGCCGGCCTTACCTTTTTCAGATGACCCGTAGTGCTGATCGACCATAACTTTTTCCTCTAACTGCTTTATGCAACGCATCAGGGTTTTCCTATCAGTTAACGAACCCATGTTACACAGGTTAGTATCACATTGTTATGATTATTTACTTACATTCTAAGTGATGCAAAGTCGCTGCAATGAGCTTATCGTGAGTTGCAGACAGTTAAAATATCTCAATCTCTAAAATGGAAAAAAAAATCCCCGCTAGTCTCACATTGTTATGATTATTTACTTACCTTCTCAGTGATGGAAAACCGCGTAAAATGAGCTTATCTTGAGCTGCAGAAAGTTAGAAATGTCTGAAGCTCTTAAATCGAAAAAAAAAAAAACCCGCTCTTCTCTTATACTAATTCTGGCAAACTCGAGACAATCGTAAATCCTTTTCATGAATAACTCCAGTCCGGTTTTACTGATATCGCAGCTTAAATTCAATTCTTTACTATACTATACTATGTTGTACTTTTCTAAGAGGAAGGCAATCCGCCTCAACTAGCCTTTAATCCATTACTCAGAAATTTAACGTACCTGTGGTTCTCGTCGCTGTTGTAGCTCAACTTGTTATGGCTATCAGTGGCTATCTTCTTATGAAGCACTCCAGTCCTCCTCTTCTAGTATCTGTCCTTTACCCTTAATACTATAGTATACTATACTTTGTAGCACTTTTTGTAAGAGGAAGACAATCCGCTTCGACTATCTTTTCATCCATTACTCAAACATTTAACGTACCTCTAATTATGTTTAGCTTCGGATTCTCCTCGCAGGTGTTCCTCAGCTTTTTGTTATGATTATCCATTCCAGTCCTGCTCTACTGATATCCCAGTGTTTCAAATTAAACCATGAATCACTAGTGACCCTGTGATTGCTTGTGTCTTTTCAAAGGTCAGCTGATGTCTTGGGAAAACTGAGTATTGTGAGAAAAAATACTTGCAAACTTTTAAGATAAAGTGGTGCTATATTGCAATATTCTGCAAAAATATTGTTTATACATTGACTGTACGATAAAATTGTATTTATTTAACAAGGTAACGATTTCTTAACTTATTAATATAACAATTTATTTACATATTTATTTATCTCCCTATCAATTCATCATTTCTTTAGTTTTTTAAGAATTAATAAATGTTTTCAGTGATTGAGATATATATTTTATTTCTTTATTTTATGTTTGATTGATTATCAATTATTCTTGTTTACTTTTCAGTTATTAGGTATACTTTTATTAGGGTATTATTAAAAAAAGACCTGTGTACGACAATGCCGTAGGTAGACGCTCTTGATTGTGTTGGTGTGACAACTGAAGACAAGACTGGACTGAAATACGCTTGTATGGGCTTCAATGTGGACTTTTCCGAATGGCACTTCAATTGACTAGACGGGCCGCAATGCACTTGGTTGTTCCTAACTTGACTGAGCAGGACCGCATTGTGCTAGATTCAACGGCAGTTAGTTGTTCTGGACTGGACGGGACGGGACTGGGCAGAGCTGCTACGGATTGCACTGCTCTGCAGTGCTCTGCACTGCACTTGATTGTACTAAACTTAACTGCTGTTGACTTAAATAGACCTGGGCTATGCTGGATTGAAATGTACTTAGCTGGAAGGGAATAAATTGGAATTGGGCTGGACGGGCGCAGATTTCACTGCATGGACTGGACCGCATGTCAGTGGAGTGGACTGTACTGAGCCGGACAGCACTCCAGAAGACTGAACTGGACGGCATGCACTTCACTGGACCAACTTGTCTTACTCTGAGCTTGACCTCACCACACTGCATTACCCTGGATTGAACTGGAAAGTACCATACAGGACAGTCACTGCACCTCGCTAGACTGATCTGCACCGAACTGTATTCCACCTTTCCAAATGAAACTGACAAAGACTGTACTGCACTGTACATGAATGTACTCCACTGGACTAGACCACACAGGATAGCTTAGCACAGAACTGGAAGTAAGTTAAAAGGATTGTTCTGGATTGCCTAAACTGCAGTGGAGTAGATGGCAATACGTTGATCTACACTTGACTTACATGCAACGAGACTGCTAATAAAGACTGATAATATACTGATGTTTCGAGAAAACATCAACGAAATAAAAATTATCTTATGAAGCTAGTTTCAGCGTTAATTATTAAGACAATTCGTATTTTGAGCATATGAAATATGTAACAATGGATATCGTATTAGTTGTCCTTAATTTGTCCCATAATTGAATACTTACAGTTAATCGTCATCTGTCACCTTTCTGATGGGCTGCTGATTAGGCCTTGTTTTAAAACACTAGTTTTTCTCCACTGAAAACAGAAAACTGTTCAGAGAAAAAAAGGGTGAATTGAGAGAGAGAATTTCAGATAGTCTAGAAGAAAGAATAACTCTTAGAAATGATTACATATTACTTATGAAGCGCTCGATGTGCTATTCTTTTATATAAATTCTGGCAAACTCGAGACAACCTCAACTTTTACACTAGACTAGACTAGGCTAGACTTCCTTTCCCGAAACATTCAACATACTTGTGTTTATGTCCTAGCTTTGGATTCTCCTCGCTTTTGTAGCTCAGCTTGTTGTTATGGATATCTTTTCCTGAAGCACTCCAGTCCTGTTTTGCTGATATCCCAGCTTTAAATTCAATTTGTTACTATATTACACCATGTAGTATTTTTTCTGTTTCGACTAGCCTGTAATCCATTACTCAGAAATTTAACGTACCTGTGATTATGTCCAAGCTTTGGATTCTTTACGCTGTTTTAACTTAGCTTGTGGTTGTCGCTATCTTTTTATGAAGCACTCCAGTCTTGCTCCGATCCAAAGTGAGTCAGGAGGTGATGCTTAAAAGAAAAAAATTGACAAAACTTGTTGCCATCAAAACCTGCTCGCCTTACCTCTTTCAGATGACCTGTGGTGCTTATCGACCATAAGTCTTTTCCTAGAACTGTTTTATGCAACGCATCAGGGTTTTCCTATCAGCCAACGAACCCATGTTACACAGGTTAGTATCACATTGTTGTAATTCTTTACTTACCTTCTCAGTGAAGGAAAGCCGCGTAAAATGGGCTTATCTTGAGCTGCAGAAAGTTAAAATGTTTGAAGCTCATAAATGGAAAAACAAAAAACCCGCTCTTCTCTTATATTAATTCTGGTAAACTCGAGACGACCGCAACTCCTAGATTACACTATACTAGAGTAGACTATACTATACGTCCTTTACTGAGACATTTAACACACCTGTAGTTATGTCCTAGCCTTGGATTCTCCTCGGTATTGTTGCTCAGCTTGTTGTTACGGCTATCTTTTCATGAAGAACTCCAGTCCTGTTTTACTGATATCGCAGCATAAATTCAATTTTTTACTATACTATACTATGTTGTACTTTTCTAAGAGGAAGGCAATCCGCTTCATCTAGCCTTTAATTAATTACTCAGAATTTTAACGTTGCTGTGGTTACGTCCTAGGTTTGGATTCTCCTCGCTGTTGTAGCTCAACTTGTTGTTATGGCTATCTTGTTATGAAGCACTCCAGTCCTTCTCTACTAATATCCGTCCTTTAACTTCAGTACTATAGTATACTATACTATGTAGCACTTTTTGTAAGAGGAAGACAATCCGCTTCGAGTAGTTTTTAATCTATTACTCAAACATTTAACGTACCTGTGGTTATGTCCTAGCTTCGGATTCTCCTCGCAGGTGTTCCTCAGCTTGTTGTTATGATTATCTATTGCAGTCCTGCTCTACTAATATCCCAGTGTTTCAAATTAAACCATGAATCACTAGTGACCCTGTGATTGCTTGTGTCTTTTCAAAGGTCAGCTGATGTCTTGGGAAAACTGAGTCTTGTAAGTAAAAATACTTGCAAACTTTTAAGACAACGTGGTGCTATATTTTAGTATTCTGCAAAAATATTGTATATACATAGACCATACGATAAAATTGTATCTAATAACAACGTAACTACTTCTGAACTTATTAATATATCAATTTGTTTACATATTTTTTTCTCCCTATTAATTCATCATTTCTTTAGTTTTTCAAGAATTAATCAATGTTTTCAGTGATTGAGATATATATTTTATTTCTTTATTTTATGTTTTAATGGTTATCAATTATTCTTGTTTACTTTTCAGTTATTAGGTATACTTTTATTAAGGTATCATTAAAAAAGACCTGTGTACGACAATGCCGTAAGTAGACGCTCTTGATTGTGTTGGTGTGACAACTGAAGACAAGACTGGACTGAAATACACTTGTATGGGCTTAAATGTGGACTTTCCCGAATAGCACTTCACTTGACTGGACGGGCCGCAATGCACTTGGTTGTTCCTAACTTGACTGAGCAGAACTGCGTTGTGCTAGACTCAACGGCAGTAAGTTGTTCTGGGCGGGACGGGACGGGGCAGAGCTGCTACGGATTGCACTACTCTGCACTGCACTTGACTGGACTAGACTCGACTGCTGTTGACTTATATGGACCTGGGCTATGCTGGAGACTGAACGAAATGTACTTAGCTGGAAGGAAATGAATTGGAATTGGACCGGACGGGCGCAGATCTCACTGAATGGACTGGACCGCACGTCAGTGGAGTGGACTGGACTGGACTGGACTGAGCCGGACCACTTCAGAAGACTGAACTGGACGGCACTGTACTTCACCTGACTGGACTGTCGTAGTCTGAGCTTGACTTCGCCAGACTGCACTACACTGCACTACCCTGGATTGAACTGGAAAGTACTATACAGGACAGTCACTGCAACTCGCTAGACTGATCTACACCGAACTGCATTCCACGTTTCCAAAGGAAACTGATAAAGACTGTACTGCACTGTATATGAATGTACTCCACTGGACCAGACCAAACAGGATAGCACAGAACTGGAAGTAAGTTAAAAGGACTGTTCTGGATTGCTTTAACTGCAATGGAGTAGACGGCAATACATTTATCTACTGCTAATAAAAACTGATAATATACTGATGTTTTGAGAAAACATCAACGAAATAAAAATTATATTATGAAGCTAGTTTCAGTTTCAATCATTTAAGACAATTCGTGTTTTGAGCATACGAAATATGTAACAATGGATATCGTGTTAGTTGTCCTTTATTTGTCCCATAATTTAATACTTACAGTTAATCGTCATCTGTGATTAGGCCTTAATCGTCATGGGCTGCTGATTAGGCCTTGTTTGAAAACACTAGTTTTTCCCACTGAAAACAGAAAACTGTTCAGAGAAAAAAAGATGTTGAAATATTAAACACGTTACATTGTAAAACGTTGTCATTAAAACAATTGATCAGGAAACCACCTAAAAAGTTCTGTAAACAGAAAATTTCAGATAGTCTAGAAGAAAGAATAACTCTTACAAATGATTACATATTACCTATGAGGCGCTCGATGTGCTTCTTGTTTATGACGAGATCCGAAGTGAACCACGAGGTCCTACTAAAAAGAAAAAATATTACAAAACTTGTTGTAATTAAAACATGCCGGCCTTACCTCTTTCAGATGACCTGAAGTGCTGAACGACCAGAACTTTCTCGTATAACTGCTTTATGCAACGCATCAGGGTTTTGCTGTCAGCCAACGAACCCATCTTACACAGGTTAGTATCACATTGTTATAATTCTTTACTTACCTTCTCAGTGATGCTAAGCCGCTGAAAATAAGCTATTCTTGAGCTACAGAAAGCTAAAATGTCTAAAGCTCTTAAACCGAAAAAAGGGCCCGCTGTTCTTTTATATTAATTCTTAACCTTAGAGAAAAAGACAACCTTAACTCCTACACTAGACTAGGCTAGACTTCCTTTACTGAGACATTTAACATACCTGTGGTTACGTCCTAGCTTTGGATTTTCCTCGCTGTTGTAGCTCAGGTTGGAGTATCACGCATCAGGATTTTGCTATTAGTAAAGGAACTTAACTTACTCTGGTTAGTATCAAATTTTTATGATTATTGACTTACCTTCTCATTGATGCAAAGTCGCTGAAATGAGCTTATCGTGAGTTGCAGAAAGTTAATTGTCCTAAGCTCCAAAATGGGAAAAAAGGTACGCTGTTCTTTTATGTTAATTCTGGAAAACTCGAAACAATATTAACTCTTACACTAGACTAGAATAGACTATAGTATACTTCCTTTACTGAGACATTTAACAAACCTGTGGTTATGTCCTAGCTTTGGATTACCCTCTCTGTTGTAGCTCAGCTTGTTGTTATGGCTCTCTTTTTATGAAGCACTCCAGTCCTGCTCTGATCCAAACTGAGCCACGAAATCATGATGAAAAAAAAAAATAAAACAAAACTTGTTGCTATGGAAACGTGCCGGCCTAACCTCTTTCAGATGACCTGTAGTGCTGATCGACCATAATTCTTTCTTAGAACTGCTTTTGGCTACGCATCAGGGTTTTCCAATCAGTGAACGAACCCTATCTGACACAAGTTAGTGTCAAATTGTTATGATTATTTACCTACCTTCTCAGTGATGCAAAGTCGCTAAAATGAGCTTATCGTGAGTTGCAGAAAGTGAAAATGTCTTAAGCTCTAGAATGGACAAAAGGCGCGCCTTTCTTTTATATTAATTCTGGCAAACTCGAGACAACCTTAACTCTTAGACTAGACTAGAATAGACTATAGTATACTTCCTTTACTGAGACATTTAACATACCTGTGGTTATGTCCAAGCTTTGAATTTTCCTCTTTGTTGTCTCTCAGCTTGTTGTTATGGCTCTCCTTTTACAAAGGACTCCAGTCCTACTATGATCCGAACTGAGCCACGAGGTCATGCTGAAAAAAAAAAATCTAAAAAAACTTGTTGCGATGGAAACATGCCGGCCTTACCTCTTTCAGATGACCGGTAGTGCTGATCAACCATAACTTTTTCCTCCAACTGCTCTATGCAACGCATCACGGTTTTCCTATCAGCCAACGAACCCATGTTACACAGGCTAGTGTCACAGTATTTAAATTCTTTACTTACCTTCTAAGTGATGCAAAGTCGCTGAAATGAGCTTATTGTGAGTTTCAGAAAGTGAAAATGTCTCAATCTCTAAAATGGAAAAAAAGGCACCATCTTCTTTTATATTAATTCTGGGAAACTCAAGACAACCTTAACTCCTACACTAGACTAGGCTAGACTAACTATACTTCCTTTACTGAGACATTTAACATACCTGTGGTTATGTCCTAGTCTTTGATTTTCCTTGCTGTTGTAGCTCAGCTCGTTGTTATTGCCATCTTTTCATGAAGCACTCGAGTCCTGCTCTACATATATCCCTGCTTTAAATTTAATACTAGACTTTAGTATATAGTAATTTTATGAGAGGAAGACAACCCACATTGACTAGCCTTTAATCCACTACTCAGAACTTTGGATTTTCCTCGTTGTTGTAGGTAGGGTTGTTGTTATGGCTATCTTTTTATGAAGCACTATCAGTCCTGCTCTACTCATATATTAGCTTTAACTTCAATTAATCAGGAAGCCACCTAAACAGTTCTACAAACAGAAAATTTCAGTCTAGAAGAAAGAATAATTCTTACAAATGATTACATATTACCTATGAAGCGCTCGATGTGCTTCTTGTTTATGACTTGATCCGAAGTGAGCCACGAGGTCACGCTGAAAGAAAAAATCGAACAACTTGTTGCAAGCAAAACTTGCCGGCCTTACTTCTTTCAGATGACCTGTCGTGCTGATCGACCATAACTTTTTCCTCTAACTGCTCTATGCAACGGATCAGGGTTTTCCTACGAAGCCAACGAACCCATCTTACACAGGTTAATATCACGTTGTTATAATTCTTTAATTACCTTCTAAAGGCTAAACTAGACTAGAGTACACTTCCTCTACTGAGACATTTAACATGCCTGTGGTTATGTCCAAGCTTTGGATTCTCCTCTCTGTTGTAGCTCAGCTTTTTGTTATGGCTCTGTTTTTATGAAGCACTCCACTCCTGCTCTGATCCGAACTGAGCCACAAATTCATGGGTAGGTTTATTTAACAACGTAACTATTTCTCAACTTATTAATATATCAATTTATTTACATATTTATTTATCTCCCTATTAATTCATCATTTCTTTAGTTCTTCAAAAAATTAATCTACGTTTTCAGTGATTGAGATATATATTTTATTTCTTTATTTTATCTTGATTGATTATCAATTATTCTAGTTAACTTTTCAGTTATTAGGTATACTTTTATTGAGGTATCGTAAAAAAAGACCTGTGTACGACAATGCCGTAAGAAGACGCTCTTGATTGTGTTGGTGTGACAACTGAAGACAAGACTGGACGGAAATACACTTGTATGGGCTCCAATGTGAAATTTTCTGAATAGCACTTCACTTGACTGGACGGGCCGCAGTGCATTTGGTTGTTCCTAATTTGACTGAGTAGGACTGCGTTGTGTTAGACTCAACGGCAGTTAGTTGTTCTGGAGTGGATGGGACGGGACGGGACGGGACTGGGCTGAGCTGCTACGGATTGCACTGTTCTGCTAGTTTCAGTTTCAATTATTTAAGACAATTCGTGTTTTGAGCATACGAAATATGTAACAATGGGTATCGTGTTAGTTGTCCTTAATTTGTCCCATAATTTAATACTTACAGTTAATCGTCATCTGTCACCTTTCTGATGGGCTGCTGATTAGTCCTTGTTTGAAAACACTAGTTTTTCTCCGCTGAAAACAGAAAACTGCTCAAAGAAAAAAAGATGTTGAAATATTAAACACATCACGTTGTCAAACGTTGTCATTAAAACAATTAATCAAGAAACCAACTAAAAAGTTCTGTAAACAGAGAATTTCAGATAGTCTAGAAGAAAGAATAACTCTTACAAAATGATTACATATTACCTATAAAGCGCTCGATGTGCCATTTGGTTTTGACGTTATTTGAAGTGAGCCACGAGGTCATGCTGAAAAGAAAAAATCTAACAACCTGTTGCAACCAAATATGCCGGCCTTACCTCTTTCAGCTGACCTGCAAGGTTAAACGACCATAGCTTTCTCCTACAACTGCTTTATGCAACACATCAGGCTTTTGCTATCAGCCAACGAACCCATCTTACACAGGTTAGTATCACATTGTTATAATTCTTACTTACCTTCTCAGTGATGCTAAGCCGCTGAAAATGAGCTTTTCTTGAGCTACAGAAAGCTAAAATGTCTAAAGCTCTTAAACCGAAAAAAGGGCCCGCTTTCCTTTTATATTAATTCTAACAAACTCGAGGCGACCTTAACTCCTACACTAGATTAGACCAGCCTAGACTTTCTTTATTGAAAAATTTTACATACCTGTGGTTAGGTCCTACCTTTGGATTTTCCTCGCTGTGTTAGCTCACGTTGTTGTTATGGCTCTCTTTCTATGAAGCACTCCAGTCCTTCTCTGATCTGAACTGAGCCACGAGATCAAGATGAAAAAAAAAATCTAACAGAACTTGTTGCATTTAAAAAATGCCGGCCTTACCTCTTTCAGATGACCTGTAGTGCTGTTCGAACATAACTTTTTCCTACAACTACTTTAGGCAACGCATCAAGGTTTTCCTATTAGCGAGCAAACTTATCTTACACAGGTTAGTATCAAATTGTTACGATTATTTACTTACCTTCTCAGTGATGCAAAATCGATGAAATGAGCTTATCGTGAGTTTCAGAAAGTTAAAATGTCTCAAGCTCTAAAATGGAAAAAAAGGGACGCTCCCTTTTATCTTAATTCTGACAAACTCGAGACAACCTTAACTCTTAGACTAGACTATACTAGGCCTTACCTCTTTCAGATGACCTGTAGTGCTGATCGAACATATCTTTTTCCTGCATCTGCTTTAGGCAACGCATCAGGGTTTTCCTATCAGTGAACGAACTCATCTTACACATGAATAAAGGGGTAAGTTTCTAAAGAAACTGTGGTGCTGCGTCGGTGGGAGAGTATAGCAGGTAATTTAGTGTTAACAACTGGGTTGAAAAACGTAAATTAGCCACCGTAAAGGATAAAAAAGCTGACTTTTCGAGCGTTAGCCCTTCCTCAGAGCGATTAGGATCGCTCATCTTACACAGGCTAGAATTAAATTGTAATGATTATTTACTAACCTTCTCAGTGGTTCAAAGTCGCTGAAATGAGCTTATCGTGAGTTGCAGAAAGTTAGTGTCTCAAGCTCTAAAATGGAAAAAGAAGGCGCGCTCTTCTTTTATATTAATTCTGACAAACTTGAGACAACCTTAACTCCTACACTAGACTATACTATACTTCCTTTATTGAGACATTTAACATACCTGTGGTTATGTCCTAGCTTTGGATTCTACTCTCAGTTGTATCTCAGCTTGTTGTTATGGCTCTCTTTTTATGAAGCACTCCAGTCCTGCTCTGATCCGAACTGAGCAACGAGGTCATGCTGGAAAAAAATAATCTAACAAAACTCGTTGTAATCAAAACATGCCAGCCTTACCTCTTTCAGATGACCTGTAGTGCTGATCGAACATAACTTTTTCCTACAACTGCTTTAGGCAACGCATCAGGGTTTTCCTATCAGTGAAGGAACCCATCTTACACAGGTTAGTATCAAATTGTTATGATTATTTACTCAGTGATGCAAGGTCGCTGAAATGAGGTTCTCGTGAGTTGCAGAAAGTTAGAATGTCTCAAGCTCTAAAATGGAAAAAAAAGGCTCTCTCTTCTTTTATATTAATTCTGGCAAACTCGAGACAACATTAACTCTTAGACTAGACAAAACTATACTTCCTTTACTGAGCCATTTAACATACCTGTGGGTATGTTCTAGCTTTGAATTATCCTTGCTGTTGTAGCTCAGCCTTTTGTTATGGCTATCTTTTCATGAAGCACTCCAGTCCTGTTCTACTGACATCCCCGCTTTATATTCAATGTTTTACTCTGCTATACTAGATAGCACTTTTGTGAGAGGAAGATAATCCGCTTTGACAAGCCTTTAAATTATTACTCAGAAATTGAACGTACCTGTGGTTATGTCCTACCTTTGGATTCTCCTCGCTGATGTAGCTCAGCTTATTGTTATGTCTATCTTCTAATGAAGCAATCTAGTCCTCTACTGATATCCGGGCTTTCAATATTATACTACAATATGTAGCAGTTTTTCTAAGAGGAAGACAACCCGCTTCTAGTGGCTTTTAATCCATTACTCAGAAATTTAACGTATCTCTGGTTATGTTTTAGTCTTGGATTCTACTCCTTTTGTGAGAAAAAATACTTGCAAACCTCCAAGACCACGTGCTACTGTATTTTAATATTCTGCAAAAAGATTGTAAATACATTGACCATGCGATAAAATTGTATTTATTTAACAACGTAACTATTTCTCAACCTATTTATATATCAATTTATTTACATATTTATTGATCTCCGTATCAATTCATCATTTCTTTAGTTCTTCAAGAATTAATCAATGTTATCAGTTATTGAGATATATTTATTTCTTTATTTTATCTTTTATTGGTTATATATTATTTTTGTTTATTTATAAGTTATTAGGTACACTTTTATTAAAAGCAAAGCCCAAGTGACAGGCCCAAGTGGCCCAAGGTATCATTAACTAAGAGCTTTCTACGGCAATGCAAGTTGCGCTCTTCCTTGTGTTGGTGTGACAACTGAAGACAACAGTGGACTGAAATACGAAGTATGGGCTTAAATGTGGGCTTTTCGGAATAGCACTTCACTTGACTGGACGGGCCGGAATGTACGTGGTTGTTCCCAACTCGACTGAGCAGTACTGCGTTGTCCTAGACTCGGTGGCAATTAGTTGTTCTGGACTGGACGGGACGCGACTGGGCTCAGCTGTCACGGATTGCACTGCTCAGCGCTTCACTTGACTGGACTAGACTCTACTGCTATCGACTTATATGGACCTGGGCTACGCTGGATTTAAATGTACTCGGCTGGAAGGGAATAAATTGGAATTGGACGGGAACGAACAGGATTGGACTGGACGGGACTGGACTGGTCTGGAGGGGCACAGATTCCACCTAGTGGACTGGACCGCAAGTCCGTGGATTGGACCGGACTGGACTGAGCCGGACAGTACTTCAGATGACTGAACTGGACGGCACTGCACTTCACTGGACTGGACTCTCTTAGTCTGAGCTTGACTTCACCAGACTAGAATACACTGCACTACCCTGGATTGAACTGGAAAGTACCATACAGGAAAGTCACTGCACCTCGCTACACTGATCTGCACCGAACTGCATTCCACCTTTCCAAATGAAACTGATAAAGACTGTACTGCACTGTACATGAATGTAATCCACTGGACTAGACCACACAGGATAGCTTAGCAAAGAACTGGAAGTAAGGTAAAAGGATTTTTCTCGATTACCTAAACTGCAATGGAGTAGATGGCAATACATTAATCTACACTTGACTTACATGCAAAAAGACTGCTAATAAAGACTGATAATATACTGATGTTTTGAGAAAACATCAACGAAACAAAAATTATATTATGAAGCTAGTTTCAGTTTCAATTATTTAAGACAATTCGTGTTTTGAGCATACGAAATATGTAACAATGGGTATCGTGTTAGTTGTCCTTAATTTGTCCTATAATTTAATACTTACAGTTAATCGTCATCTGTCACCTTTCTGATGGGCTGCTGATTAGTCCTTGTTTGAAAACACTAGTTTTTCTCCGCTGAAAACAGAAAACTGTTCAAAGAAAAAAAGATGTTGAAATATTAAACACGTCACATTGTCAAACGTTGTCATTAAACCAATTAATCAGGAAACCACCCAAAAAGTTCTGTAAACACGAAATTTCAGATAGTCTAGAAGAAAGAATAACTCTTACAAATGATTACATATTACCTATTAAGCGCTCGATGTGCTATTTGGTTTTGACGTTATTTGAAGTGAGCCACGAGGTCATACTGAAAAGAAAAAAATCTAACAACTTGTTGCAATCAAAAAATGCCGGCCTTACCTCTTTCAGATGACCTGTAGTGCTGAACGACCATAGCTTTCTCCTACAACTGCTTTTTGTATTGCATCAGGGTTTTGCTATCAGCCAACGAAAAACCATCCTACACAGGTTGGTATCACATTTTTATAATTCTTTACTTACCTTCTCAGTGATGCTAAGTCGCTGAAAATGGGCTTTTCTTGAACTACAGAAATTTAAAATGTCTAAAGCTCTTAAACCGAAAAAAGAGCCCGCTGTTCTTTTATATAAACTCGGGCAAACTCGAGACAACCTTAACTCCTACACTAGACTAGACTAGACTTCCTTTACTGAGACATTTAACATACCTGTGGTTAGGTCCTATCTTTGGATTTTCCTCGCTGTTGTAGCTCAGGTTGTTGTTACCACTCTATTTTTATGAAGCACTCCAGTCCTGCTCTGATCCGAACTGAGCCACGAGGTCATGCTGAAATAAAAAACAAAAAACAAAAAAATCTAACAAAAATTGTTGCAGTCAAAGATGCTGGCATTACCTCTTTCAGATGACCCGTAGTGCTGATCGACTATAATTTTTTCTTCAGTACAACTGCCTTAAGCAACGCATCAGGATTTTCCTATCAGTGAACGAACCCATGTTACACAAGTTAGTATCAAATTGTTATAATTATTAATTTTCTTTCTCAGTGATGCAAAGTCGCTGAAATGAGTTTATCGTGAGTTGCAGAAAGTTAAAATGTCTCGAGCTCTAGAATGGAAAAAAAAGCGCGCTCTTCTTTTATATTAATTCCGCCAAACTTGAGACAACCTTAACTCTTACACTAGAGTAGACTAGACTAGACTATAGTATACTTCCTTTGTTGAGACATTTAACATACCTGTGGTTATGTCCTAGCTTTGAATTATCCTCTTTGTTGTCGCTCAGCTTGTTGTTATGGCTCTCTTTTTATGAAACACTCCAGTCCTGTTCTGATCCGAACTGAGCAACGAGGTCATGAGGGGAAAAAAAAATCTAACAAAACTTGTTGCAATGGAAACATGCCGGTCTTACCTCTTTCAGACGACCTGTACTGCTGATTGACCATAACTTTTTCCTACAACTGCTTTGGGCAACGCATCAGGGTTTTCCTATCAGTAAACGAACCCATCTTACACAGGTTAGTATCAAATTGTTATAATTATTTACTTACCTTCTCAGTGATGCAAAGTCGCTGAAATGAGCTTATCGTGAGTTGCAGAAAGTTAAAATGTCTCAAGCTCTAAAATGGAAAAAAAAAACGCTGTTCTTTTATATTAATTCTGGCAAACTTGAGACAACCTTAACTCTTAGACTAGACTAGACTAAACTATAGTATACTTCCTTTACTGAGACATTTAACATACCTGTGGTTATGTCCTAGCTTTGGATTGTCCTCTCTGTTGTATCTCAGCTTGTTGTCATGGCTGTCTTTTCGTGAAGCACTCCAGTCCTGTTCTACCGACATCCCAGCTTTAAATTCAATATTTTACTATACTATACTATGTAGCACGTTTGTAAGAGGAAGACAATCCGCTTCGACTTGCCTTTAAATTATTACTCAGAAATTAAATGTACCTGTGGTTATGTCCTAGCCTTGGATTCTCCTCGCTGTTGTAGCTCAGCTTGTTGTTATGACTATCTTTTAATGAAGTAATCTAGTCCTCCTCTACTGATATCCGTGCTTTAACTTCAATATTATAGTACAATAATTAGTACTTTTTGTAAGAGGAAGACAATCCGCCTCGAGTAGTTTTTAATCCATTACTCAGAAATTTAACGTACCTCTGGTTATGTCTTAGCCTTGGATTTTCCTCGCAGCTGGTTCTCAGCTTTCTGTTTTGATTATCCATTCCAGTCCTGCTCTACTGATATCCCTGTGTTGCAAATTGAGCCATGAATCGCTAGCGACCTTGTGATTCCTTGTGTCTTTCTAAAGGTCAGCTGGCGTCTTGCTAAAACTTAGTCTTTTGAGAAAAATATTTGCAAACCTCCAAGACCACGTGCTGCTGTATTTTAATATTCTGCAAAAATATTGTTAATACATAGACCATGCGATAAAATTGTATTTATTTAACAACGTAACCATTTCTCAACCTATTTATATATCAATTTATTTACATATTTATTGATCTCCGTATCAATTCATCATTTCTTTAGTTCTTCAAGAATTAATCAATGTTATCAGTTATTAAGATATATTTATTTCTTTATTTTATCTTTTATTGGTTATCAATTATTTTTGTTTGTTTTTAAGTTATTAGGTACACTTTTATTAAAAGTAAAGCCCGTGACAGGCCCAAGTGGCCCAAGGTATCATTAAAGAAGAACTTTCTACGACAATGTAAGTAGACGCTCTTTCTTGTGTTGGTGTGACAACTGAAGACAATACTGGACTGAAATACAATTAAATGGGCTTTAATGTGGGCTTTTCGGAATAGCACTTCACTTGACTGGACGGGCCGCAATGCACTTGGTTGTTCCTAACTTGACTGAGCAGAACTACGTTGTCCAAGACTAGGCGGCAATTAGTTGTTCTGGACTGGACAGGAAGGGACTGGGCTGAGCTGTTACAAATTGCACTACTCTGCACTGCACTTCACTGGACTAGACTCGACTGCTTTTAACTTATATGGACCTGGGCTATGCTGGATTGAAATGTACTTAGCTGGGAGGGAATGAATTGGAATTGGACGGGAACGAACAGGATTGGACTGGACCGCACGTCAGAGGAGTGGACCGGACTGGACTGAGCTGGACAATACTTCAGAAGACTCAACTGGACGGCACTGCAGCTCACTGGACGAGACTGTCTTAGCTTGACTTCAGCAGACTGCTCTACACTGCACTACCCTGGATTGAACTATAAAGTACCATACACAACAGTTACTGCACCTCGCTAGACTGATCTGCACCGAACTGCATTCCACGTTTCCTAAATTTAAGACAATTCGTGCTTTGAGCATACGAAATATATAACAACGGGTGTCTTGTTAGTTGTCCTTAATTTGTCCCATAATTGAATACTTACAGTTAATCGTCATCTGTCACCTTTCTGATGGGCTGCTGATCAGGCCTTGTTTGAAAACACTAGTTTTTCTCCACTAAAAAAAGAAAACTGTTAAGAGAAAAAAGGTTTTGAAACATTAAACACGTCACATTGTGAAACGTTGTCATTAAATCAATTAATCAGGAAACCACCAAAAAAGTTCTGTAAACAGAACATTTCAGATAGTCTAGAAGAAAGAATAATTCTTACAGATGATAATAATAACAATAATTATTTATTACTTATATAGCGCAAAATACATGTGGATATGATCTAATGCGCTAAAATGATTACATATTACCTGTGAAGCGCTCGATGTGCTTCTTGTTTATGACGTCATCCGAAGTGAGCCACGAGGTCATGCTGAAAAGAAAAAATCGAACAACTTGCTGCAAGCAAAACATGCCGGCCTTACCTCCTTCAGATGACCTGTAGTGCTGATCGACCTTAACTTTTTCCTTTAACTGCTCTATGCAACGGATCAGGGTTTTCCTACGAAGCCAACGCACCCATCTTACACAGGTTAATATCACATTGTTATAATTCTTTACTTACCTTCTCAGTGATGCAAAGCCGCTAAAAATGGGCTTCTCTTGAGCTGCAGAAATTTAAAATATCTCAAGCTCTTAAGTTGAAGAAAAGGCTCGCTCTTCTTTCATATTAATTCTGGTAAACTCGAGACGACGTTAGCTCCTACACTGGACTGGACTAGACTAAGGTATACTAGATATCCATTACTTAGAAATTTAACATACCTGTAGTTATGTCCTAGCTTTGGATTCTCCTCGCTGTTGTAGCTCAGCTTGTTGTTACGGCCATCTCTTCGTGAAGCACTCCAGTCATCCTCTACTGATATCCCAGCCTTAACTTCAATACTGCACTATACTATGTAGTAGTTTTGTAAGAGGAAGACAATCCGCTTCGACTAGCCTTTAATCCATTACTCAGAAATTTAAATGTCCTAGTTTTAGATTCTCCTCGCAGCTGTTGCTCAGTTTGTTGTTATGATTATCCATTCCAGTCCTGCTCTACTGATATCCCAGTGTTGCAAATTCAGCCATGAATCACTAGCGACCTTGTGATTGCTGGTGTCTTTCCAAAGGTCAGCTGGTGTCTTAGGAAAACTGAGTCTTGTGAGAAAAAATACTTGCAAACTTCTAAGACAACGTGGTACTGTATTTTAATATTCTTCAAAAAGATTGTTAATACATAGACCATACGATAAAATTGTATTTATTTATTTATCAATTTATCTATTCATAAACTTCTTTATATATCAATTTATTTATATATTATTGATCTCCCTATTTAACTCATCATTTCTTTAGTTCTTTAAGAATTAATCAATGTCATTAGTTATTAATTCATCTTTTAGTGATCAATTGTTTTTGTTTATTTCAAATTATCAGGTTTACTCTTATCACATTATTAAGCGAAGAAACTCATCTTAGACAGATTAATACGTCAAAATTATAATAATTCTCCACTTGTCGTCTTAGTGATGTACAGCCCCTGAAAACGGGCTTATGTTGATCCGCAGGTATGGGAAATTCAAAGTAAAAATGTTGAAAATTTTTGGCGAGTCCCCGAAAATGGACAGAGTTACGTTTTGAAATCCTTTGCATTCGTCAATGGATGACTATCGCTAAATGTAAGACAACTAATCAAACCCTCCGAAAATGGGCGAACGCACAGTTAACACGCTTTTTTATTGGCAAATTGGAAAGTCATTGTAACAATCCAGTTCACGATTCGAGCAAATGCCCCGAAATTGGCAATTCAAGCCTCCGAAAATAGGTCAGTATAAAGCTCCTGCAGTTGAAATTGCGTTAGTGAGATAAAAAAAATAGTTTCTTAATAAAGAAAAGATACGACGCTCGCATCTTAATTGAATTCTTGAGACAGAAATTTACACTGGGCGCCTCGGAAAATAAATCACATAAATTTGTGTATCTCAAAAATAAAGTAAAGAACAAAGAGACAATCGGGTCAAGCATTTAATTTATAATACCACATAACATCAATAAATTAACATAGATTTTTCGAAATTACTTTACAGAACCCAGCAGGAGGGGACGCGCACCCTAGACGAAAAACTGGGCGTCCACAAAACTCCGAATGTTCCGTGTCAGTAATGCCAACACCCTGATAATCTGAACACCCATAGTTTCCCAGACGGTGCTTTCATTTTTATATCAACTTTCTAACAATTCTCAGTCGTTTCCCATTGCCTTTGTATTCCGAACTGAAAATCCGAACAAGTTTTGAAAGGCCGAACGAGAAGCCGAAGTGAAATTCGAACCGAAGGTGAAGGCGAACTCCGAAAGAAACACGATCTTAATTTTCATCAATGCATTAATAATCTTTCCTCAAAGGCTAATTCTCAATTCTAATTTGCTGTCATAGCTGAATTTCTTAAATCCGATTTCCAATCATAACGTTAAAATCTAGTTGAACCTTCGAGGCAAACTTTTTTCAAGTTAAACAGTCTTACTCGATCACAGTGTTTAAGATCCTCTCAATCAAGTTAAACTGAAAATGTAATCGGTCGCAGTCGAAGTAACAGAGGGGGAAGACGTGCGCTAAAGTCGATGAGCAACTGATGAACACCGAAAGACCTGTTGATGAAGAGCCGAAGTATAAACGAAGCCGATATTGTGACAACCTAAAGAAGCAACGAAGAAGAAACGATCCAAACCGAAAATATGCCGAACAGTATTCGATTGAAAGAAAAAACCGAGAGAAGAAGATTTGGAGGGAGGACCTCGCCCAACCTCACGGGGATTCTTCGAATCAGAAGTGTGACAACTTTTAGCAGAATTTGGATTTTATGGTTTGACCAGTGCACTATCTATTAACCCTTTTTTTCATCCCAACCCACAAAGAATCTTACTAACCAGCTGGACATCAGCGTCTTCTCACTGTTCTGTTCCCAGCCTCCGCATATACAGCAGAAAGGAAGAGAAGGAAAAACCCAATAAAGCGTCGGCCCTTTCCTTCACCACGCTTTCCCGTCCATAAGCGAGTTATACCGGTAGCAAGAGTCAGCACTTGTCTTGTGATGATGGACTGGACCATACGGAAAGGAATGGCGAGGACTGGAGCGGGTCGTACTGGACTGCATGGAACTGGACGCTGATTTTTGGACTAAATGCACAATGAACTGGACTATTCTGAAATGAAGTGAGAGGGACTTAGGTTAAGTGATCTGGATTAGCTGCACTAGAATGGACTGAGCGGTGTTTGGACTGGAGTGAGTCGTACAAGTCTAAATGAGAAAGATATTGTGGATATTTAGGTGGAATAAATAATACGTAAAAACATCGTGGCCCCCTGTGAAGGGGAAAACATTGCAAAATAATCATATTCTGATTTCGCAACCATTGCACATGTCAGGAGAACTGAATAGGAATTTTCTGTTAGACACTTTACTGGAACATTGCAAAACTTGGTTGGTCAACATGTGATAAATTTAAGTCTTTTTTCCAGAGTAACCTTCGGGAGAAACAAGATTGGAAAAACTGTTCCTTTCACATCTTTACATCAGTGTTTTTATTGTCAATTCTGTTCTCTAAACATTTTTTAAGGAGAACGTGTTTAACTATCATGAGCTTTGTTTGTTGGTGATTATTTCATTTCTTCTTATGTGTGTGACCTTAATTTGTGATTAAGGGGTGATAATATAACGAGAAATTAAATGTCAGTAATTCCTAGGTTTTTAGGATTACAAAAAAAAAATTACTTTTGTCTGAGAACGAATCCCCCTTCATATTGTCAAATATCAGTTTCATCTGGAGTCATGGTGAGTAAACATCGAGGCATACCTTAATTTTCCCTTGTAAAATTTGGAGAATCTTATTGTAGAATTAAATTTATACATTTGCAGATTATCGCTTCATTTGAAGCCCAGAAAAGAAGCAAACAAACAGGCAAATTAAATGTTATGGCTTATTATAACCCTTTCGTCTAACATATCAGAAATTTACAAACCTTCTTTGATTAAAACCCGTATTACTAACATTTTTACCATTCAGATGTTTCGATTAAAAAGGAAAAAAAACAGAAGTGTGAACTTAATTTTTCATTTTTCATAACGAGCAGTTAACTCTTGAAGTCTAAGAAGTGATTAAAATGTAACTTCTCCCTCTATTATTTATACATTATCCAGCAAACAGGAAGTGAGAATACTCAAATTTATCTCCTAGATGTTGTTATAGGATAAGATATCAAATTCTTGTAACTAATTGGAAGGACATGTTTGGCAGCCAAAGGGGAGAATTGACGATCTGATCTTGGAATTTAAGGGTTGAGACGAAGGAAATTCTCGGAATCTGCTAAGGAAGTTAATTGAAATATTTCCTTAATTCACTCGTCATCTCTATTTTACGCACAATGTTCAAACCAAGTGCCTCTATGAACAAGCTTTAGATATACTCACCATCAAAATTTATATGAACCACTTGAAACACTGAGTTTCGCTTCAAACTTGTAACTAATTAAAATTAGAGACAGCACGAACCACGCTTTCTTTACATTGTTAACGCTGAATTTCAGCAAAGAAGATGAAAGATTAGAAATGGTACTCCCCGCGGTAAAGTTTCCGCACAGCCCCGTACTATTGTAAAACAAATCTGTTTTCCCAATGGTAATGTATTGTTTTTGTCATTGTTTTCTCTGTTCAAGAACTGAATGCATAATGTAGGATTGAGCTGTGCGGAAATTTTACCCTATGCGCGAAAACAGTTTCAAAGAAGAATTTCAAGGAAGCCAATTTTGCAAAAAAAAATTACGCAATAGAATTTCTACTGCTAAGTTATTGACAGCTCCTGGGCGGAAATACGAGCGACTGGAAAGAATGAAAGGATTAAATAAAACGAAGCTTCGATCTGGAGCCCTTCTTGAATGGCTCAGCTTCTCTTAGAATTAGTTTACACAGTTTTACATGTTTCTATAAGCGTCGATAAACACTTACCTGCTTCCGTCCGTTGCCTGAAATGATGAGTGTTCTTAAGTTTGACAAAACGAGAAACGAAAGAGAGCTTCCAAGGGAGAAAAAACTGTGTAGGAGCTAAAATTGTGACAAGAATTAATCACTGAAGTAGAATTTCTCTATGCTTGTGATAATTTCAAAAGTGCGCCTTTTAAAACTTATGCGTGCACGTGGGTTGTTGAGCTCTTCCCTGAGTGGCTCGTCTAACTGCACGGGTTTTTAGCGCGCACGATTTTTCTAATTAGCACTACTCATTAAAGGCACATTCTGTTGTGGTAAACGCAAACGAAACAAATTAACATCTGCGTTCCCTCATTTTTCTTCCAAGACAAAATACAGAAGGGCCTCGCAACTGATACTGCGCCATTCCCACTTAGTGATTTCTTTCCATTTACGTTCCTAATTACATTTTTGTGTTTTTGCACGCACATTTTTCGTATTGTTTTCGCATTCTTTTCACTCACGGCGATTTGTAATCTGTTAGATTTTTTCGCATAATTCTGCTTTGTTTAATTTCTTTCGTAAAAGTTTCTCAGAAAAGCAATTGAACATAGGAGTATCAGAGTGCATTAGGGTTAACATCGATTCCTTCACTGCGATCATCTTTTAGTTTTTCTGTTCTTCGTGCTCACAAGTCACACAACGTTTGTAAGAGTCTTTCCTTGTCCAATTTCCTCTGTTGTTTAGCGTTTTCCTATTCCTTCTCCTTCGTAATAATTTGTAATTGCTTGTTCCTTTTTAGCAACAAATGCAAATAAATCTTGAAGCGTTCGTGTGTTGAAACTTGACTGACACACAAAGAGTACAAAAGTTTTGCACAAAATGCAGATACTGATAGGGAGGTAAGAAAACTTCAATTTTTGTCGTAGTCGTTCGTCGTGGGTTGTTGAGCTCTTCCCTGAATGGCTCGTCTAACTGCACGGGCTTTTAGCGCGCACGATTTTTCTAATTAGCACCATTCACTAGGGGCACGTTTTGTTATGGTAAAACGCAAACGGCAAAATAACATCTGGGTTCTCTTCATTTTTCTTCCAAGACAAAATACAGAAGGGCCTCGCAATTAATACAAAAGTTTTGTACAAAATGTAGAGATTGAAAAGGTAGTAACAAAAATAGTCGTGCGCATTTAGACCATCCCTCTATCAAAATAGCAAAATATGATGTGAAATAAGCCATAATTATTATTTTTCACGGGCTTTAAATTTTTTTCTTTTTTTTTCCGTTCAGTCACGGCTGAAATAATAATAAAATAACCGACAAAACTTGTAAAAAAAATTAAACCTTGTGCTACCCGCCAGGCCTCGGTTGTTCAAAGGCTAGGTGGTGCTAATTACTGGATAAATCGCTATCCGTTGGTTAAGTGTTTACCAAATACGCACGCGATTTTAAGCGCTTTATTTGGATGAAACTGTTGGACTTTCTAACAGCTCGAGGTTCACATCTGTGGGTGTTATCTTAGCCCTTTGGGTTATCTCTAAATCAGCGGTTAGTGCATTATATGTGCTATACACGTCGCTATATGTGCATCTATCTCGCATAGTTAAGAAAACACAACCAAATGATAAAATAAGTGCTAAGCTTTTTGGCAATAGTAGTGGAAGTTGGAATTGTTGGTGAAGTTAGTAGACGTTGTAACAACAGGCAGTGGTACATTAAACAAGAAGCTATGCAAGATGCTATGAGATGCAAGACTTCTGGTGCTCTTCTCTCAGAGAGTTCAGTTGTTCAAGCCATCTGCCCCCAAACGTCCCAATACTTTGTTACAACTTCTGACTCCTGCCAAGTTGTGTAGTTTCCATACCGTTTTACGTAATCATCGGTCGTATAAACACAATGTTAGGTACACACCAGGCATAACTTCGTCTTATAACAGGAGTAACAGTGGTGGCAAAACATGCTTAAAACGGCAGAAATCGCCAAAAACTACAACAAACATAAGTTCTATCGATTTTACGTGTGGAATATTCATATTTCGACATATTTATCGTAGTAAATCGACCGTATTTTGTTTCTCGTACTATTCCTAATAACGCGAAAAATAGGGCAGGCTGGTCATTTGAACCGGTCTCGAGTACCAACCGTCACCACTCGAGGGCCAATAAGTCCGATCCCCTCAAATTATAACCAGCGAGAGGGAATTGCAAATACCTACCCCTTAGAGCAGAAAGAAGAGAAGCTGGCCAATTGTTGAAACATTCTGATCCGTTTATTTAAAATCTGACACTTTCGCGTAACAACAACAACACGTTCACCGCTGAGGACACTTACCTCTATTTTCAGGCACAACTTTGAGACGATACCAAACTAATAACCATATGTTTCGATAATACCTTAACAGTAGTTTTTTAAAATCTAAAAATGAAGTGATTTTACACTGCAGTAAATTTTAGAGTCGAAAGAGTTTCTTTCTGTCTTCCGATTCCTATGGTTTATTTATTCTTGTTTTTATTCGCATCGTCACGAGAAGCACACAGGACCAATTTCAAGACCAAACTCTTCTCCAGTATCTCCAACATCATGTACTGCCACATCTTTTATTGGAAGTCTGTGCGTTTTAGAAGTATTGACCTCCAAAATCGTTCTACGCCATGCACCATCTTTAATCTACAAGTTGAAAAGAAGAAAACGACTATGGAAACATCGCAAATGGCTTCAATAACACAAGGGAATACTAATAACATGTTATAAACATCTCAAATTCAAAATAACATCTTTTCAAATATTGTAGTGAACGCAAAAGAAACTCAATTTACACAAACTATCTCGCAAACGATACACACAAATACCTATTATACGTTCTTACGGATTATATAACTTTAAGCTGAACAGTAAAGGAGAACATGACAGGTAACGCTTCCTGTTTTATTCCAATAGGAGTAGATTTTAATTTCTGTACAGACTACTCTCAGGTTTCTTTCGTGATTGTTTGTATTATCTGCGTCTCACAAAGTGGTTGTATGATTAATAACCATGACACCTTTTGCATAGCAATCACATGCAAAGTGAGCCGGCAACGAAACGTAACAAGAATTACTAAATTAACTCGTACCTTGCATTCGTCAAGAAGTATGGTGGGTTGGTATTTTATGGTTCCCTGAGCGTAAATCTCAATTCCATTTTCTGCTTTAAGCTTAATGGAATATTCATAGCTCCCAGTACTTTGCTTGAACCAGGCAGAGGAGTTTAAACAATGATAGGTGATGACCTGTTTTGCGCGGTTGCTTAGCAGCCGAAGGAATGTCAGTTGAATTGGGTCGCAGTCATAAACAAACTGCAAAGACAAAAGGGAATTAATCAACTTAATTTTCACTGACTGTGACTGCCTCTGCTGAGTGGCATTGAAAACGTTTTCCTTCGGCAGAACAATGAGTAAATAGTTTCTTTGTGCTACACTTACTCGACTCACCTGAAATATTTTTTCATTTATGCTCAAATTAAGCATATTATAGACACTACTTTAAAGCAAAACATCGCGCGAATGTAATAAAACATTTTTTATAATCCCTTTCCCATGTTGCTGATTTGAGTAAGCAATGATATATACGAAAAGGGTGCGCCCTGAAAAAACACGAAAACGATTATGCAATAAAAAGTTTTCCTGTACTTCTTCGTGACAGAACAAGACAGTTCCAATTTATCGAAAAATGCGACACATTTCATCAATTCTGTTTTTCTTTAACGTTAAGTGTAAAATTCTAATTCCTGTTCTTGGAAACTGCAACAGAGCCGTGTGAGTGCGGTGCCTGATGGCTCTTACCGAACAGGCTCACGTTAACCCGTCTAGCCCTACACACGTCAGTTTTTATTATGGTTTTCCCCAAGACTGCATGAAAAGAGCTACTCGGGTCATAAAGTGAAAAGAAAATATAACCCATCTAGCCCTACACACGTCAGTTTTTATTATGGTTTTCTCCAGGACTGCATGAAGAGAGCTACGCGGGTCATGAGATGAAAAGACAATATCACCCGTCTTGCCCTACACACGTCAGTCTTAATTATGGCTTTCTTCAGGACCACATGAAGAGAGGTGCACGGGTCATAAGATGAAAAGACAACATAACCCATCTAACCCGACACACGTCAGTTTTTATTATGGTTTTCTCCATGACTGTATGAAGAGAGCTGCACGAGTCATAAGATGAAAAGACAATATAACCCATGTAGCCCTACAATCGTCGGTGTTTATTATGGTTTTCCCCAGGACTGTAGGAAGAGAGCTGCACGGGTCATAAGATGAAAAAACAACATAACCCGTCTAGCCCTACACACTTCAGTTTTTTTTCTAGTATGCAGTACGACAAACACCTCATCCGACGAGAACAAGTATCTTGACCGTGTTTTTTCGAAGAACAACTACAACTAAGACTTCATCCAACGTAACACTCACCGACCTACTACTATCGAAGCTAACGACAACGCAACTCCTACGACCACAGCAACTATACCATACATAAAGGGTATATCTGAGAACATCTCGCTCATCCTACAACTCTTCAATATCCGCGTCGCTCACAAACCTATTACCACACTACGTCAGTTACTGACTGACGTCAAAGACAAAGACGAACCGAGGAACAGACAGGGAGCAGTGTATAAGATCGATTGCTCCGACTGCCACGCCTCCTACATCGGTGAGACTGGCGGAAACCTCACAACTAGACTGACTGAACACAAACGAGCGACGAGGAAAGGCGATGTCAACAATCACATTGCTGAACATCACCGACTTACGAACCACACTATTGACTGGGACTCTGCGCAATGCCTAACCTACAGCACCAACTACTTTCAACGACTAACCCTGGAAAGCTGGTTTACGAACTTGGAACAGACTCCTCTCAACAGGTGTCAACCCCTACCGGCACCATACAAACGACTCATTCACGACATTAACATTACAAATGAACCGAACAGAACGACTTAACGTCACTAACGGATCGAGACCGACCAATCACGATTGACCTAAGCCACTTGAGTCTTACAGCCAAAACATCACGACAAAACTGACCAATCAGTTTATACAAACCAGACTAAGTACATTCGACTGACAACAGCCATTCACTTGACTCTGATGATGACTTCCGCTCGGGTTGTCGAAACGTCAGTCACCACTACCGACAACAGTCTTTCTCAGGACTACACTCACCCGAACGATCAAATTACATTATCACATGACCCGTCTTTCCCCAGGACTGCAAGACCGGAACTAAACGGGTCATATAAAAACAAACAAAAACAAAACAAAAACAAAACAAACCAAAACCAAAACAAAAACAAACAAACAAAACAGATAACAATATAACACCTGGACCAAACTGTTACATAAAAAAATGATGTCGAAAAATTAACCGGTGTAAGTTCGCCCACCTGCTCTAAAAAAAACCTGTAGCGCTCAAACCAAACAAATGACTGCTTTTTGTTGGAATGAGAAAAAAATTAGCGTCAATATTACAGGCTTGGTGAAGCTGTTTGTCACGGCTTTATAAATCTTAAGAATTCGCCGAAGGTGTAAATCAAAGATTATGTGTGTACCTGGGGTAGATCATCAAATTCCTTAGAAAACCACTTGTACCCGTCAGGTCCAAAGAACCATTTCTTGTTTTCTGTCTGTGTCGGAAAAAACATGGAGTTACTCATGCAAATTTTGCTACACCCTTTTAGCAAACATACATGTTTGTTATAAGAAATAAGGACTCTGTAATAATATGATTTCCTCCTTACCTTACTCTTTTTTGCTACACCCTTTTAGCAAGCATACATGTTTGTTATAAGAAATAAGGACTCTGTAAAAATATGATTTCCTCCTTACCTTACTCTTTTTTGCTACACCCTTTTAGCAAACATACATGTTTGTTATAAGAAATAAGGACTCTAATAATATGATTTCCTCCTTACCTTACTCTTTTTTGCTACACCCTTTTAGCAAGCATACATGTTTGTTATAAGAAATAAGGACTCTGTAATAATATGATTTCCTCCTTACCTTACTCTTTTTTGCTACACCCTTTTAGCAAACATACATGTTTGTTATAAGAAATAAGGACTCTGTAATAATATGATTTCCTCCTTACCTTACTCTTTTTTGGATGAATGCATGTTGCGTTAAAGTGAAAATCACAATAAGCTCGGACTGCATCATCCACTGGCCCACCATTGGGATCGATCCAGAAGTGACCTTGATAAATAAATCAATTGTCTGTCAGATATTATTACAATTGTGAAGAACAAAAAAAAGTTGCAAAGTTTTCTTCGTACAACAGTTCATTTGATTCTTAAAAAAAATATGATGTTGCCTTACCATTGGTAACATTAGGCTCAAGTTGCTTCAGGTCTCGGCATGTTCTGGCTGGGTAACGTCTGGTACCTAGAAATCGTCTGCAGGTTATCAACGACTGGACTTGGTTATTTATGGCTTCGATAACTGGACTGTTTCCCTGTTAAGAAAAGAAATCCACAAGAGCTAATTTACTAAGCGCCACCCTACATACTAGATAAGTAACACCTGGGGTATTAAATTATGAATATACTTTGTCATGTAAAGGCCATCATTATTAGCGCTTCCGGCAGCACGAGAGTCTCTTCGTTCGCGGATGAGAGGATGCAAAATTTCTCCACCCGGATGGATCATGTTGGGAGAAGTAGTTTCCGTTCGTCTTAAATCGAAAAAAGGAAAAAAAAACCCAGTAATTATTCTTCTACAATCCCACAATAAATGAACCCTGTTTGTGGTTATAATCTTACATGTTGTCAGTCACTGCATACTGGTGGGGGTACAGTGAAAACTGAACAAGATAACTATAATAGATTCATAATACGTTAAAGGGCTTACGCAAGAGTGGTGTGTTATTGACAAATCATTTAAGAGTTTATTAATGACAATGTTAGAGGAACTTACCACCTCTTTATGTTTGGAATTTGTTTTTAGTGTCTGTCGGGGCTGCAAGGAAAATGTAAGAACGTTAGTTCACTACAGGCCAAAAAAAAAAGTTATGATGATGATAAACATAAAGTAATGAGGAAGCACAAATGAAGTTCAAATAAGCGCACTTTGGGGAAGTCGTGTAGTCTGTTCGCAACCACTTTCAAGCTCCACCTCTTGACGATAATTAAAAAAAAACAGGAGTCAGTGAACAGATTACAAGCTAGAGTACTTTCATTTCGGAGCTAATGTTGGTTGCAACAGAATTAAACCAGGGTTCAAAGGAAAAGGTATTGCATAACTTGGAGAGTAATTCATAAAATATACTTACCAAACTTTTACTTTTGTACAGAGAGGACTTGGTATTACTCTGAGTCAAAGACTCCTCAAGAAATCCATACCTCTGTTGTGAAATCTTAATTTAAATTTAAAAAATTTGAAAAGATTATCAGCAGAGAGTAAGAATGACGATGACACTCACTTTACGGTATTCTTGACTAATGCAACTTGGTCTTTACCATTCAGTTTTAAGGAAGTCAAACCCAGGTTATTTGGGGTAGGGGTCATAACTGTTTTGGATTTTCTGAGTGAACTTTTTCACTTGAAAAATTTTCCGTAAAGTTATGTATTTTACGTGATTGAGTTTGTGAATATGCAACATAAACCCTAAGCAACATAGCATCATAGGGCAAACTCGAAACAGAGGGCGTGAAAAGCTATCCTGAACCACATTTTACTGGGCCTTTCTCAAAGACAAGAGAGTCTGTATTAAAGGGAAAACACAACATACTTACCCAGCTGGAAATATCTGCCTGTGAATAAATGAAATGAGAAACTCACAAAATTGAAATGAAGACTTTTATTGCTTTTTTTCAGTCAAGTTTTTAGGAAAGTATGATGGACTGATGGCAATAATCAAATTGGCTATAGTAAATGCTAGGTTTGATTCACATTGTAGACTCACCGCCTGTCCTGGTGCACCTGACGGTCCTGGGGGACCCTAAAAATAATTTTCATCAACTGTTGAAAGCTAAACTCATAATAGTAGAACCAGCCACACTCCTTTGTTTTAAAAATTTAAAGTGAACTGTAACCTAACCCAAATACAACTACCGTCTCCTTTCCCCTAAAACATCGACCAAGCTTAATAAAGTGCAGTATGAGGAGTTACATGAAAGTTTTAAAACGAAAAATACCTGAAGTCCATCTGGTCCCTGGATGTCACATTTACAGTAGTAGAACAAGGAAAGAAAACAATCTAGATCAACCTCACTGTAAGCGTGACAATTTTACAATTAACATTGAATGCAATGCAATGGTCTGTAAGCATTTTCATGATTCTACTTAAAAACTATTGATTTAACAAGTTTTCCAAAAGTTTCTTTCATTAACATCAGTTTGCAAAAATAAACCAAATTCGTCAGGACTTGGTCAAATAGGATTGCTATACTGTTAAGGTGATTACAATTGCGATCGTGGTCATGATCTTTCACCCACAACTCCAATAGCAAAAATTTACCAAATTATCGGAGCACTTTCTTTGCTAATGTCCTACGTTAACCTAGTACATGAGGTGAACTGTTACTGAAATATCATTTGAGAATTAATTTATACTTTTAATAGACCTACCTGTGGTCCAGCATCTCCCTGTAGAGAAATGGATCAAAAGCCTTTGATAAAAACATTGGAAAACTCCGACAACCACATGAAATATAAGGGCCGAAAGCAACTGCTTGATCTTTGTAAAGTTTAGATATCTCTTCAATTAGTCTCAACTTTGATTGAAAGCCACGTGGAAGGAATTTTATATCAAATACTTTGCTTCAGAAAGTGACAACATATAGCTGGGTATTAGCATGGAAGCAAATCAGAATAGAAGACAGTTTTACAAGGGATAATTTTGAAATTGGTCCTGAAAAGTAATGGCTTCTGTAATATATTCTCTATTGAATCAATCAAATACTTATCATACTTTGTTTCCAAAGCCTCCTGGTGAACCAGGTGGTCCCTAAAAGATTCAGAAAGGAATAATCATTATGACATCAATACAAGTGTCATAAGCAATCGTTAAGAAGCGATGGACATTTAATACAAAAGTATGATATAGGCAGAATGACTAGAAATTATAACTTGGGCAGAATTACTTAGAAAGTATAACTTAGGCAGAATGACTTTGGTGGTGTGACCTAGGTAGTAGAACTTCACTGGCTGCAAGTATGTTCTAGTAGTCTATTCGCTTTGATGAAGGGCTAACGCAAAAAACGTCAGCTTCGAAACTCTCTAAGGTGGCCAATTTAAGTTATCAACTCAGTTGATAATAATAAATTACCCTGTTATACTCTACAACCGACGCAGCACCACAATTTCCTTAGAAACTTACCCCCTTTATTCATTTGTGCTCTAGTTAGTATCTCGTGTTGTAGATGTTTGTGAAAGCACATGTTTCTGTAACGATATAAAATAATTCTGCCTGTTTTTCTCTTGAAAGGCAAACTTTACTCACAAGAATTCCTTGTAACCCAGGAGATCCTTGGCTTCCTCTGATACCGCCAGCTCCCTTAAGATTCAAAGTAGCAAAAAGGATTTTGTTAATTATCACACACTACAGTGGCTACGATGGGAATTTTTTCTGTCTTAATCAGACTGTATGAAAATACCTTTGAAAATGCCTCTGACAGGATACTGAGAACTCAACTTTATGTTTATGTTATAGTTATGCAAAAGAAAAACTACAGGAAATTCTCTGTAGCGGTCTTAAAAGATTCCATGAAGGGCTCTTACGTGAACTTCAAAGATTGAAGAGTTAAAAGAAAATCATTTACCTGCGGTCCAGCTGGTCCAAACGGTCCTACGAGACCAGGCTCACCTAAAGGACCCTTAATATATGTGTAAGCCATATTTTATAAATTAATAAAATACTAATGCCAAACAAGAAGTAAAACATCTTTTAACTTTTGCTAAACTTCACATATACAACCACAGCTTTATGATAAAAATGAAAAACTAGCAAGAGATGACTGACATACCTGTGCACCTTTAGACCCTATGGGTCCTTTCGCGCCTCTGATTCCTCTACTTCCCTACAGATGAAAGGAAAGACACTTGATCTAAAACATAAGAAATGCCTTTGTTTAAGCATGTCTTCCGCTGGGCTCACGACAAAGCAAAAGGCATGTCACGTTTTAAAGATTAAGGGCTCGTCAAATTTCAAGGCCCCAACCTGTTAGAGTTTTTCCTCTCAGTTGCACCAAAGGCAAACTTTACAACAACGTTTCTATGCATGTCTAAAAGGAAAATTTTGCTATGTCCGGAAATTTTTCGGAAATAGTTAAGCGCATCCTGTCCACCCTAATTGTCTCCTAACTATGGAAAAATATCGTCAACATTCATTAAGTCTGAATGAAAGACCGGAACACTTCAGTTGAGGTTTGTATCCATAACTGTTGGTCTGAAATTACATTTGTTCTCTTACTGAAGAATGTCGAACAACCTTGACTGGACATCAATCGACTAATTCCAGCAAAGAACAGCCTTAAGTTTACCAGAACCTGGCGGGGCGGCAATGTAATGTTTCATTCATCGATACCTCAAGCGTAGTCAACCATGAAAACCATTGGATCACCGTGCTTTTAAGTATCCCAGAACGTGACTGCACCCTGTACCTGTTCTTTCGTTATGATTAAAAACATTGCGAACCTTTTCCCCTGCTCTTCCTCTAACGCCATCATCTCCTAACTCGCCAGAGTCGCCCTGGGAAGGCACAATGAGAGGTCAGTTATGTCTTGACATCCGCATCTGATTCCAACTTCATCAGAAATCAAAGGTGACTTTATGTCCAGTATTGCCTGCAGAGCAGGCGTAAATTTGGTGACCAAATGCTTACTATTCCCTCGGTAAAAATTATAACTCCTATGTTTGACTATACGGCAACCAAGGGAGTGAGTGAAAAGGGCCGTTTGGATAAACAATCGCAAGCTTGTAACGTTAATGCACAATTATAAGAAGCCTGGATCGCAGGCTATTTCTGAATTAAAATACTTACCTTGACCCCTTGTTTCCCAGGTAAGCCTGGATAACCGGTGACTCCGTGAGGACCCTGATAAAAACATCGGAAAAGTCGTCATATTAAATACCGACTCGCTAAACGGAACACACCGTCAACGAAATCAGGAAAGACACTTTTTCCTCTTAAGGTACGATGTATCTGTAAGTCCCCCAGTTGGCAATAGAATCAGTGGAACTGAAACTGACTCCGTGGCCCAGAGTTTTTCACCAAAAATTTGAAACATTTTCCCCTCAAGTGATCCCCAAAAGGAATTTTAATTCACATTTTCCACAGAATTTGAATTTCATATCTTATTAAAAAAAAGAACCTTTAAACTCCCATCTTTCCCCTAAAGAATTTGCATTTCACGTCTTCCCAAAAACAATATGCAACTCACATCTTCCCCAAAATGTCCTGTGGCCCCTTGATCTCCTCGAGCTCCCTGCATTCCTTTAACTCCTTGCAGACCGGAGGCACCTGTTGAACCAGATGCCCCAGGAAGACCCTGACATAATCAAGATAACAACTGATTAATGAAACTTATTGAAAAAGTTCAAAATAACTGAGTAGTGAAAAGAATACCGACGATGAAGCAGTTAACCATTGGAAACCATTGTTACCTTTTCACCTGGTTTCCCAGCCAGTCCAATTTTCCCCATTAAACCTCGGGGACCCTAGAAACAGAAAGGAAATTGTGTGGTGAGAAACATTGTTTGACAGTTACATCATTTATTAAGTCAGTTATAGTTCGCGAGTTATCTATGTCGTACTTCATCTGCCTTTTCTCCTCGGTTTCCATTCTTTCCGGGAAGTCCAATGCTACCCTAACGAAGTAAAAGAAGCGGTATCAGTATTCGATGAACGAAACGGCAAATGAATGTAGGTAAAAGTAGATGAATGTAGTTCTCTTCGTTCAAACCTCTCTCCCTGTTGTGCCGTCTTCACCATCACTACCTGGTTCTCCTCTTTCTCCCTTTGAAAGAATAAGAATAATAAATGAAAGATCAAATGAATGAAGACGCAGTTGTTCTAATAATGACAAGGGTAATTGTGCTTGAGCTAAGTGAATGCACTCCAAGGTTATTATGGATATTTTTTCTTAACGCTTTTATTTTATAATTGTCGAGTAGTAACAGTACTTATTAACAGAGTTTGGACACGATGTTTTTTTTTTTTTTCTTTTTTCTTACTAATATATCGTTATTATTTCATGGCAAAGTTAAAACTGTGAATTCATTTTGTACCTTTTGTCCTTCTCCACCAATTTGTCCTGTGGCTCCACGTTTACCAACTAGTCCCTGCAAATATACCAATTCATATAGTATAGCTGTCAGTAACAACTGGGCGCACTGAACATCAAGGTAAGTTGCACTTCGATTCTTTGAGATTATAAGTTCCACTCGTACAAAATAAGAAGTATATCAGATTGATGCTGTACTTTTGTTATGGATTGCACGATCAAAAAAGCGTTTCCAGAAGGTACAAAACATGGGGTACTACTCACGATTGGTCCTTTGCTGCCAGAAGGTCCATTTACGCCTGGTGGTCCTACAGGGCCCTGTCGAGGTTAACAGGGTATTTACATATTATGAAATCAAAAGACACAGGCGGGTTTTAAGCTATGATATACGAATGTACTTCTCTACCTGAGCCCCAGTTTGTCCTGGCTCACCAGGGTTTCCAGGTAAGCCAGTGGAGCCCTGCAATGAAACAGAGTTTATGTAATAGCTTAGATCTCGCTTAATACGTTATACATGCTTTGTCTGTGGAGGGACTTCCACAATAAATCCATAGAGACTTTGAATTCTTAAAAGATGAATAAAAAACGAAGTTGAACTGACTGAAAATCCTGTTGAGCCTCGAGAACCTTCAGGTCCAAAATCACCGTTGAGTCCCTGTCGAATGTATCAAAAACACATCAAGTTAATCGTTTAATCAGATGCCCTATGAAAATTCTAGAAGCGGTTATCAACTCAGCTTTAGCATGTCAGTATATACTCTACCTTAATGCCATTTTGTCCTCGTTCACCAAGAGATCCCTCAGATCCAGCTTCTCCCTAGTATGTGAAAATATCTTTTTTTTTTAAGGGAAGCTTACCAAAAATCATAATTTGACTTGTAATTTAGCAAACATCAATCCAAAGAGTAATACGGTTTTTGGCCACCTTGACCTTTCAGAATGCATCTCGTTTCAAGCAAATTACACGTGAATGTCCTCACCCCACCCCACCCTTCAACTGTACCGGTATTCCAGGGTCTCCTTTATTTCCTAAGTCTCCAGGTGCTCCCTCCAAACCCTGAGTAGTATCAAAAAGAAACACATATCACATACAGGGACACTGTAATACAATAAATATCTTAGTCTACCTGTCATAATGTTTTCCTTCTTCAATGTAACTCAGATCTCCTCTACCTTCAGTTGCATTCCAAAAGAGAGTTCAACAGAAGCGAATCAATGATTTTTTAATTCTTTTGGGTGGGTTGAGTAAATATTACTGACCTGTTCTCCTCTATCACCAGCTTCTCCCTTTGCACCCACAGAACCTGCAATTCCCTGACAAAAAAGTATATGGAGGTGATTAAAACCACCATTCATCATAGTCACAGAACTGGTCTCTGTCCTTCAGTTCCAATTATGCAGTCATATGTACACTGAACAAGTCAGACAACATGATGGTTATATTACCAGTTCTCCTTCTTCTCCCCTTTCTCCAGTCATCCCCTCATCTCCGTTTGGACCCTGAGGTTGTAAAATAGTGCCAAATAGTTTTTCTTAGTCTTAAGCATGTGTGAAATGTTTTTCTTCACTTAGTATCTGAACTCAAAATGTGTCATGTTATGCACCAATTCTCCACACAGGACTGGCATAGTGCAAGGCCCAAGGTCAGTGGAAATGGGAAAAAAGATGGGCAAGCAAAAACGAGACAGGGATTAGGTGCTTTCTTTATTCCTCCCACAAATATGAACTAAGTACTTTTCAAGGTTTAAAAACAGGCATCTACTGACTCACAAACTAGTTCATCGTATTTGAGTAGGTAGAGCATCCCACCAGGAAATTGGAAATCTTCACCTCTTTACATGTACTTGAACCAAACACTACTTCTCTTCCTACGCCTCTTTACCCATTTTTGAAAAATTTCATCAGTAGAATTAATGCCCCATTTAGATATTAACTTTTTTAGAGTATGGTAATTGAATATTCATAAAAATAGAAATGAAAGTATCATTTTATTTTGTACCTTAGCTCCTTTTAGACCTGTTGGCCCCTGAAGACCCATCTCTCCAACAGGACCCTGAGTAAGGAACAAACAACAATTGCACTATCGCTCCAATATGATGGCCTGGATTTTAAAACAGGATTGGGACTGAGATCAGTGAAAAATAAACCTGTTTGTATGATTGTTATAAACATGTAAAGATTATAACCAGCTAAGCTGAAGACTAAGGTAGAAATTTAACAGCATATTCACCGTTTGACCTCTGTATCCTATAAGACCCTTAATACCAGCCACTCCTTTCTCGCCCTATGAGTCAAAGAATATTATGGTATGCTGTCACACTTGTTAATATGACAGAGAAGAACAATCATATTCAGAGTATGGATTTTTACACAGGTGCTTGAGACATGTGAGGAGCCAAAAGGGATGTATTGTTTTGCAGGAGAAGACAAATACACACAGATATTATGTTTTGTTTTCAGACAAAATAGATCAAGGTGTTCAGTTTCTCAAGTCTATCCGCTACGTAAAAGAACCAAAAATCTAATGCATGATAATGTTAAGGTGTAAAGCTCTAAACTGATGTTGAAAAACTTCTCTTACCGTGTCTCCCTGAGTGGCATGAAGTCCAGGCAAACCATTGTTGCCTGGAGTTCCCTGAAATCACAAAAGTGTATCATAATGTATTGCTATACCCAAGTATGGTTGGAAGTTTTATAATTTGACTATTTTCTAAATAAAATTCTCAGATTAAGTTTCTAAAGCTTCAGTAACTACGCAGTCAATACTGTGTCAAGCGGTCACCTTGTATTAAGCGGACAGTTGGTAACTCCTGAATTTGTTTCTCCTCTATCACGTTAATTTTTTTACCTCTACTAAGCAGTCACCGCTATTAAGCGGTCGCGGTCACCCTTTATTAAGTCCCAACTGCCTGTTTCTATTGTCCCCCACCTGTACTGAGTGGTCACCTAAAGCTGAATCACTCAAATAAAACTAAGAGTAATCGTTCAAATAATTTTAATCCATGTTTCTCTCCCAAGATCAAAGTAACATTTTCAAGCAAGATTCTGCACATTATATGGCCAATTATGGCATTAAGTGGCGTTGTTTATTGTCTTTTAGAATACCTCTAATCTGTGGAACCTGTATTAAGAGTCAACCTGTACTGAGCAATATCACAGGCTACAAGGGCATTGGTTGGATGTAACTGCATTGTTTGTCTTATTTTATTTAAGGGGTCCCAGTGTGACATCATTGAAACGGTCTTTTAAGAACAGATTACTCTATTTTGGCGTATCCCTACCTTTTTTTACCCTAAACTTCATAACTTTCATACCAAATGCTAAGTAATGATATGTATTTTACCCTGTTTCCTTCTGGACCACGTTCTCCTTGCTTTCCATTTTCTCCACTCGCCCCCTAGAATTAATAATTAACGTGATAGCATAAAAAAAAGATTAATCGGACAGAGAAAATCTATCTCAACACAACTCTTTGTAAGTTGTGGCACAAATGCACAATATCTATCAGCTACCTATGTAGGTCTTGATATCAATTACTTTCTTTGAATTTCATGTTCAAAATTTTTGTGAACCTCCCTCATACAAGTATGAATTGTTGAAAAATATCTTAGTTCCTTTGCTTCTAATGGTTTCCCATAAATAATTATATTTAGCCTCATCTTCGTATCAGTAATGACCAAATGATAAACAATCAAAGCTATTGCTGACCTTTTGTCCCATCGATCCTGATTGGCCGGGTCGGCCATTCAAACCTGCATGTCCCTGGAGTGAGAACAACAAAGACTCTGAACTTGAAATCTATTGTACTGTTTTTTGGGTTCGTTCATCAGGGTCAGCAATTTTAGAATGTGTGCGAGATTTTTCTAGATTTTACAAGTGACCCCTTAAAAAATAAAATACAACTGGGGACTGTACTGCAACTCATGTGACACTTGTTAATTCTTAAGGTCTTAACCTCTTCTGATATAATCTTTAATCTATATCTGAAAGACAAATGGTAAAATGGAATATTTTTGTCAAAATAAGTGAGATAATTACCATTTCCCCTTTGACTCCGGGCTCTCCCACAGCACCTGTCGCTCCCACCGCACCCTACAAGTGACACCCATACAAAGATTTATTTCCAAGCACAGATTCAAGTTTGTGTAAAAAGTTTACTTCATCTCTTACCCGTGGACCAAGGCTTCCGTCCTGTCCTATTGTTCCAATGGGTCCAGGCAATCCCTGCAAGGACATTTTATCAAAATCATTCTAATTTTTAGGGAAAAAGCCTTAACTTCAAATATCTTTGATTAGCAGTATTCATTGCATCTTTAATTTGAAATTTCCCAGTTTTTATTTATTATTTGGCTTCGCCTAATCATCTCAGGCAGGGAGACCACTACAGCTATAGCCAATTACAGTGGATCCCGCGTTAACAATGACAAGGCCAATTCCCAATAAACAGGCCAGGCCATATCACAGTAATCTCGTTAGTGGGTTCTTTAACGTCCCCTGCCTAACCAAATTGACTAATTAATAGAAGCAGGAGACGGGACCTACGGTTTATTCGTTCTTATCCGAGAAGACTAAAATGTCTATCCATTTTTTGACATTATAGAAAGATAGCACATTTTCCTGCACTGCAGGGCTCTGGTTCGAACTAGTTGTTGACCGCTGTGATTGGAAGGCATTAGTTTCGAAATTTTTTTAAGTATTATATCGGACTAGAAGGTATATTATATTATTCTCAGTCTGTCCAAAACCTCGTGTTTTTTCGATCTTTAAATTTTAGTCGCCTTCATCATTTCGGCCTCGTTCCACTCTGGTTGTCGCCAAGGGTCGCTGACCCGAAATGAAAGAAGGCCTTTGGCCAACGAGCTCTTAGAGGATCTTGGTAGTTCACCTCCGGTGAGGGAGTCTATGAGGACAGGCCAACTTTCCTTTGTGTAAGTATAAAATATCAGGGCCACGATAATTTAATTAAATCAGTTTCGGACAATGAGTTAGTTCCCTTCTTCGATAGTGTATTGTCTTTATTGCCTAACATTCAATAATTCAACTTGACTATTGTTCTTATGTTGATGTAGAAAAGACGACGAGGATGACATGAAACTCATCATAGAGTTTCAAAAGGAGAAGCAGGACGGGGAAAATGTTGAGTACAGGTACTCATTATAAAGTTATTTAACGACAGTCATAGACAGTCCAGCCCTCCCAATTGAGCTAACCGGGAGGCGGTTTAAATTAAGTTTATTATGTTTTAGTTTGACTGATAATGTTTGTTTTCTGACCATATTTCCCGGTCTGCCAATATTTCCTTGAATGCCTTGTGGTCCAACACTGCCCTGAAAATTGCAAATAATGATACAAATTTTCTAGTGGACCATAGGCATGTTATTTTTAGGACATCTCATGATATTGGCTATCTTAATTAATGCATCAGTAGAATTTTTCGAATTTTCATTTAAATATATCAAGAAAGAGAATACAAAAAGCAAAGGTAGTGATCAATTTTACTGTTTTCCTTGTTGATTTGGGGGTGATACAATGCCAGTTAAGACAAAGAAATGGTACGAGCCCACGATGAACCACATGGACTAATAGAAAACAAAGTGTCACCACACACAGTTTATGCAAGAAACAGAACAGTTAGTTCTTAACTAATTTATAGCAATAAAAATTGGTTTAACTTACCATGTCTCCTGTTTCTCCTTCCATCCCAGAAATACCGGCATCTCCCTACCAGGAAATTAAATGAAGCCTTCTTCACACTACACTGGCTACATTTAAAGGTGGTGTTTTTCATTCTTAAGACAAGGAGCTGTTTTTTCTCCGATTATTTATTAATGTTTTCTATAACACCACAAGGCTAGCAGATGTGCTCGAATTCACTCTAGAGCATGCATGCACTCACCAAGGGCCAAGTTATTCCAATTAGTTTTGTCAACATTTAACCCATCGGAGCTTTGTTTCTGTTTGTTTATTTGTTTTTTTTAGGTGCCGTAGTATTCTAGCTTGAATTACTCATTTAGGAGTTGTTCTATGTGATAATGTTTATTATTGAATAAAGAGGCTAAATTTCTAAAGAAACCGTGGTGCTGCGTCGGTGGGGGAGTATAATAAGATAAATTTGGTTTTATTAACTCAGTTGATAATTTAAATTGGCTATTATAATGAGTTTCTAGGCTGGACGTTTTGAGTGTCAGTATGAAAGGCTAAGGACTCTCACGAAGGGCTAAAGCTTGAAACATCCAGCTTTGAAATATTTATTATTGTTGCTTTTTCTTCCAACAAAGTTGTTACTGACTTTAAACGAAAACCATTTTGTATTTGCATTTTTCAGTAAAGCTATTACCTCTCTTCCTGGGAAACCATTTTCTCCTCGATCACCTTTCAAACCCTGGTAAAAGAGAAGTAATCTTTTATAAGGCAAGGTAGTTCTGAGGTAAATACCAAAGTTCTGATTGGTTTTTACTTGGTTGGAATTTTGCCTTCCATGTGCTATGCTCTTAACTACTTATTAACCTCACTTTCTCGAGCCATACTGGGGAATATTGGCCCTCAGTTGTTTTTTAATGTACCTTGCTGCATTCGATCTGTACTACCACAACCTCCGGATGACCTTCCCCAGTATGGCTCTTGTATTCGGTTAGTAAGAGATTAATACTGGTGTAGATAAGCATGACATAAAAACCCTAATACAGAAAGAGAAGATCATCTTATACCATTCTGCCCTGCTCGCCCTTTTCTCCTTGGACACTCTCAGAGCCTGTTTCACCCTTTATTAAGAGTAGGCAGTAAAAGAAAACAGATTTGATGTAATTTTTGTGTCAATGAAAATGATGATAATAATAACAACAACATAAATATATTGATGATAATAATTATAAAATGATAAGAATTATGTTTATGATAGTAATAACAATAATGGTAATACTTGGTTGTGTACGTTTGTCCAGTTGGGTTTTTTATGAGATGGTAGCACCCACTCATGAATCATAATAGCAATAATTCACTACATGATATTTAAAATCAAATACAGTTCCTTACCATGTCACCGGGAAGCCCCTGTTCTCCTGTTTCACCACCAGGTCCCGCTCGACCCTGAAAATGAGGCATATTGATACTGTTATTTTATTTTTCTAGCAACTGCTTTTGGCTTTTTTTCTCAAACAGCCTAAGATACAAGTGTCTGCAAAAAAGAAGCAAGGATAACATTATTTAAAGGCCTTCTCAAATAAGGTTCTGATTTGGTGTATAGATGCATCTCTGCCAACACCTCGCATTGTTAGAAAATAGAATCCCTTTGCTATCTGTTATTTCTATGTATAAGAGGATAAATATTATGAGTGATAATCTATCGGTGAACTTAACAGGGCTCACCAATTGCCCTGTGGCTCCCACGTTGCCTGGCTCCCCAGCTGCACCCCTGTTTCCCTAGAAAGAGATGCTACGAATAAGTATTCTGATTATTTTTAATAAAGGAGGATCAGCTGCTCTACATATTTCCTCAACATCTTTTCAGTTTTCCTTACTGTACCCTCAGTTCTGCTTATTACCTTAGGGCCACTTTTACCGGTCAAACCAGGTGTTCCAAGTTTTCCTTGAGGACCCTAAAATCAAATGTAAATGAATACCTTAGCCATAACTGACGTTGATGTGGCATTGACTCTGATCGATCGATTGCTCAACAAATGCAAATAATGTTGTTAGACTGCAAACTCTTGATATGTTTATTCATGGCTATGGTTTTCAGCACTTCAAATAACCTTGGCTACGCATCACTCTCTTTCTTGCCAGGACGGCCAGAGAGACTAAAAAGATAAAAGAAATTTCTTGAATCCGGTGGGTCATCTTACCCGTTGTCCTTTCTTTCCTGTTGATCCCATCAGTCCTGCCACACCAGCCAAACCCTAAAATTGCATAATTTGTATAAACCATGCTCATATTAAGATACAAATCTACAAGCTAAGATGTTTTTTTATCGGGCTTCAACTTGCAATCTGAGGTTCAACTTACACCCTTCCCTTGTCTACCAGGCCGGCCATTGTCTCCAAGTTCTCCCTACGAGCAAATGGAAAAGATAAAGAAATAATCATGTTTATTTTAAATTGTAACTGCATGGAGTCTTAAACCTTAGGTTAAAATGCCACAAAATCAGGTTTGTGACTGTGTCGTACTGATTTCCATCGAAATCATCATCATAGCCATTATCCGGGAATTTTCCTTGTAACCGTGAAATGTGTGACCATTAGAACCCTTAACAGGACTTAACTTCTACCCGCGTTATTAGTATCGTTTATCATATAAACTGCGGTGTTTTACATGGATTTCCAGCCTTCAGAAAAGCCGCAATAATGCGATAGTTTTTTACGTGTGTTTGATATCGCTATGCAGCGTCGATTGTCAAATTCTTCTCAGATTATGGTTGTCAAAACACTGAAAAATTCATATTGCTTACAGGCAGTGACGTTCAAAATTTCCCAGGCGGAAAACAAAACCAAAATACAAAAAGAAAAACCGAAAGTTACGTACTAAGTGCCTTTCGTAATAGCATTTCTCGCGGCTGAGAACGAAAATCGACAACTGGAAGATTTGCCACAGCCAATTTTGGCCGTTTACCTAAAAATATTTATTCTGTCAGAAAGGAAAAAGTCGACCCCTGTCGAATTTTTGTAAATTGGAAGTTACGGCAATTGTTTGTTTTTGTAATGATTTAACACATTTTTTCATCTTGAGCCTTATCGAGAAACGAACTTTACAATTTTTTCTTCGGGGGTGGATCTCACTTTTTTATTCATTAATGGAGTGGACTCTTTTCGTCTTTAAGGGTTATTTTGTTCACGTAATAAACAAAACAATTCAGGTTGCTTGTAGATATGGAATTTCTCTTCTCCTGTTTAACTGGTTATCTTACTCGCTCGTTGCGCTCACCCGTGAGCTATCGGGTTGAACACTCGAAGATGAACTATATACGCACGCCATGTATTATTCAAGTCCTTCAACTTACAGGGATTCCAGGCGTCCCTCCTCCTCCCAGCTGACCACGCCACCCGCGGAGACCCTGGATTCAAGCAGGAAAATTTTTATTTGGTAAAAGATTCTTGCGTATAACTTCGTGGCTCTCAGAGAGAACTCCTGTTTCGCTTTATCACCGGTTTCGCTTTACCGATAGAACGCTTGTACAACAATGATTCCTAGTATATACATCTACATTTCCAGGTTTTGCCTTTAGATATCTTTGAGAAAGTGTGTAGCTGTACTGTAAGGTATGATAACTATGAACCGTTTATATCTTAAATGTTCTTTCCCATGCAATCTTTTCCTTTCCTTTTCTTTTGTTCTGTTTTGTTTTCCTTGTTATTATTATTTTTTTCTTTTTCTTTAATCAAAAGATCAGTCTTCATCGTCAGGAGCACGAGTTCAAATCAAAATGAATGAAAATCATCAATAAAAGTAACCAGAAGTAATGCTCAACACTTTGACGTAGTTCCTCGTCATTCAACAAGATGATTTCTTACAGCAAGACCGGGTGATCCTGGAGGCCCTGCTCTTCCTCCTCCACCCTATCAAGGGAGGGAAAGAATAATAAACAGGATGTGAATTTTGACCAATAAGGCCGTTTGTCTTTCTTAAAAGGGGAATTTTGTAGTTTCCCAAATTGAATGCTTAGCTTCCTTACGTATGTTCGCTTGTTGACAATAGGTGACCCGCACCATCACACCACAATAGCAACCATTTATTATAAGATACTCACACCTATCAATGACTATTTTTTAATATAAATAGGAATTGACCACAAAAGGAACAGCACCTTCAAGTTATTGATAGTAATGATAGTTATCTATCCCGGCAATGTTTAATTATAATAACTATTAAACATGTTGGTTACTTTGGTTCCCTTACTGCCGCGCTCTCCTCTGTTTCCTCGGTGACCCATGGAGCCCTAGAATTTAAAAAAATTAACTTTTAACAGTATTTCCTAATGTTACAAAGTAAAAAGAGCAAAATTGTTATGTCCCGACAAATGTATGATAATTCGGTAATTTCACCATTTTAGAGTTTGTCAAATTTACCAGGAACAACACTGATAGTGATGAAATCCTATTAAGCCATAGTATAGTTATTGTGCCACGACTGATGTGTGTGGACGTTAATCAGAATGCTTTTCTGCGATATCTAGTTAACCATAATAACGGAAAAACAACTTAAAAATGGTGAAGCATTTACACTGAAAGACAAGATAGCGATATGATACCATAGCACCAGTTGATCCTTCTCTTCCATTCAGGCCTAGGCCACCAGATATTCCCTGTCAACACAACAAAAATAGATTGCAGCACAAGTAGAATTTCGATAGATCGTTTGAATAGTAACGATGTGCATGATGCTTTTTCTCAAAATAACATAAATTTAACTTCAATTGGCAGTAATGTCGCAATCCGATTGGCCAATTTGCCGTTGTCGATAAGAGTACAGACAATGCTGCTCGCATCAACGTGTCACACAATGCCTCTATCAGCTTTCAAACATGGATCACACGCACTGAAAGAATTAATTGACGTCGATATTCCGATAAAAAACAAATAGAAAGTGGTTTAGCGTGGTCTTTCTTCTTATCGACGATACTGTCATCACAGTGGTCAAAATTTGAACGAAATGTAGTCAAAATTTTGTGGGCTCACTCGGTTGCGCTTCATAAGTTCGCAACATTTTGACCACCGTGATGACGAATATCGTTGTCGATAAGAGTACAGATCACGCAAAACCACTCAATTTCCGCATGTTAGTATCACTAAGTTTTTGTAGTTTTTCAAACAAAAATCTCACTTCGCTTCCCCTGACGTTGTCGGAACGTCACTGAAACCGACAACAGTCCTTTTAAGGGCTGCTCTCATCCAGGGCCCAGTTGAATAAATGGCGAATAACGCTATCCAATATAACGGATAACGTTATCCGGCGAATAAGTGATAGCAAAACGTATTGCGCTATCCAACGGATAGAGTTTTATCCAGTGGATAACGTTATCCAACCTTTGAACAACCGGGGTCAGATGATTACGCAGCACGGGCCACAGTTAAAGCCCTAGGTAAGTAGAAATGGCCAGTTGCTTGATTTAAAAAAATACCTAAGGAAGTCCTTACGATGACATTGATATGATCTCAAAGGAAAGCTTCTGATGTCCTCTTCTTTTAGTTCTGCCTTTGACTTTTAATCGTGAGAAGATCACTTTGGGCTAATCTTGAAAGGGGGGACTTTATTTATCCTTGCTGGTCATTAACTGTAGTAACGACAGATCATATGTAAGACTCACTCACTTGATCTCCTTCACGACCAGACTGACCCTGTGGTCCTGGATGACCTTGTTTTCCCTACAGTGAGAGAAAAACGAAGGAAGTACAAACGTCTTCAATCAGCATGACTGTGAATCTCAAGCTTTTCATAGAGCCTTTGTCATTCTCTACCCCTTACCTTAAGTCCACGTCCTCCTGGCAAACCAAGACTCCCAGGAGCTCCGTGCCGACCCTAAAAAGACAAAGTGGTAGTAATTGCTATAGAACCGGACAAGGTAAATTTCTGAAGTTGTCAAATGTAAGTTTAACATGCACATTGATCGGCATAGTTTGACCTGGATTAAGTAATTACTGATGTTTTGTAGTCGTATTTATTTGCGTTCCTTTCAATTTTGTCAAGTTTATCCCGATTGCTTTCCCTGATAGGACCACATTCGAACCTGTAGGGATGGATAATGACGCAGTGACAACTTTTTATAGGTTCCATAGAATGGGGGTAATAAACAAAAGGATGAAAACGCCATTCTATTCCATAATGGATCACTTAGTGTACAAAAACTCGCTCAAAGTACTACTAACTTTGATTTCGGGAGATGAACATGGATTAAATTTTACTTGAGAGATTATTATTATTTAAGTGGTTCCGTTCTAAGAGACCGTTCAGTACAGGTGGAGGACAATACAAACAGGCCGCTAGGAGTCAGTTAGGGGTTACCACGACCGCTGAATAGAGATGAAAATGATTGTGATTAAGAAGCAAAATTTCGGGACTTTGAAAACTTAACACAGGGTGACCACTTAATACGGTGCTGTTTAATATTGGTTCGACTGTAGTTTATTCCTTTTCTTGACTAGTTTTATGTAAGTTAAATGGCGAAAACCCAATAAAGAGGGTTATTTAATTGATTCTGATATCTTCACTGTAATTATTTGTTACATTATTATATTGTTTAAAACATGTTCTACAGATTTCTCTTTGACAACAATTTTGCTGCGGTTCATTTAAAGAATGGTGGTCTAATCATGCCAAACTTTACGATGAGAATTTTCAGACGGGACCAGCTAAAGAGGAAAACAGACCGTCAAAGACTGCATGTGGCTACTGGTATAGTATTGAATAGAAACAGAGGTTGTATAATGGCGCCACAAGGTAATGCTGCAGAATTAGATTTATCTCACATGCAAAACAGAAAACTTGCTGCAACCCACATATCAAAGAGTGCCCTGTTCCACAAAAAATTATTCAAGAATATATTGTCTAATTGACATTTAACCAATAATTAAATGGTAACGAATAATAATATTAACAATAGTAATAATGATAGGAATAGTTATATAAAAACTATTTAAAGAGGCTAGATCGAAAGTCTTATGCTCTCCTATCCCGCTCTGAGCCTCAACAATGATTAGAGTTAGGGTTCTTCTTTTAATTTCGCCCGTTAATTATGTTATTTTCTTATGTAATTGAAATTGAATTTTTTGAGACTTTTACTTCATACAAAAAGGCATTCCATTCCGTCATTCCGCGTCTTAAGATATTCTGCTATTCCGCCTTTCCACCGTTCCTCCGTTTTATTATTCTTTTAATTAGCTCAAGGTATCGTATTTTGCAGCTTGCTCGCTTGGCAAATTTAGCGGCTATTTTCGGCATAACAGGGTGATTTAGTATAACCAACTGAGTTGATAAAAAGCTTCGTTAAATTAGTCTTTCCTAGGTGCCATGGATATTTACTCGAGGGCTATGTTGTAAATAAAAGTAAAGATGATCAAAAGGCCCTACCGTTGTTCCTTTATCCCCAGGTCCTCCGCGCGCTCCAGGTTCTCCGTAGTTACCCTTCAAAGTGCATAACATCAAGTTAGTCTGATGTCTCTTACTCACCGTGCACTTACTTCAAAGCTACCTATGCGTACTTGTGATGTTATTTCATTTTAAACATCGTATAACGTGGCTTCTTTTGTTTGGCTTGTGCTTATTTTGTTAAGGTAAAGCTGCAACAGAGCGTATTATGTATTTTATGAAACGTTATCCTTATCATACTGTCCGTCTCCAACCCCCTCAACCTAGAATATTAAAGCGCAAATACATTGTCAAATTGAATGAATTCCCTCAAACGACAAGTTATATTCATTGATAAAAAGGTATTAAAGTTTAAAAAGACACACGAATAAGATACTAAACATTTGACACGACACAAACAGCCAATCAGCTACAAAGAATGTTGCTCCATTGGAGACAATAAACAAATCATACCAGTGGACCGTCTCCTCCAGTTGGCCCTGCATCTCCAGGAATTCCCTATTTCAAAATCAGCATACAAGAGTGGTTAAAAATAATCTTAGTTGCTGAGAAAAAATGATCACTTAAAGCAACTTTTAAGATACGATCCAAGCTTTGTTTGAGAAGTATCAAGGTATCGAATTACCCTTTCTCCAGAAGGACCTTGACTGCCTTCGAGTCCATTGATACCAACTTCACCCTACAGAAGTTGATGACACAAAAAAAGAGTTAGATAACGGGTTCCTGTTGGCCTTTTGGGAAACATTCTTTTAAGTGCATAATTTAAGAAGTTTTTATAATTGTTATATCTTTTAGTAGTTAGATAAATATATGTTATTTGCTGGCTGGGAGGTCCGTATGGTGAAAAACTGTGACCGAGGTCTTGAAAATACTGCCCGAGGCCGTAGGCCGAGGGCAGCATTTTCAAGACCTCGGTCACAGTTTTTCACCATACGGACCGACCCTTAGCCGGTAAATAGCATATTTATTGTTTTTAAACTTGACGAAATTCTTTCCGAAAGAACCCGAATGATTTATGGACGTAAATACGGCAAGATCTTCCATCAACTGAACAATTTTTGAGTGGGTAAATGGTAGTTAAAATAGAGGTGATGCAAATTTAAGAGAGATGCCTCAGCGAAACATTTTCATTTCCGTAACGATAAAGGTGATTTAAAAGGCTTCCAAACAAACTTTGAAACATTACTTTTACAAGTATCTGTCACAATCTGACACCTGTCAATTAGAGAGCGCGCAAGAAAAAAAAAGCGTAGGAACATTTGAAAACAAACAGAACTAGTTTGGCAAGGACTGTCACAACAATGTTTTCTTCAAAATCAGTTAATGATCTAACGGAAAGTATTATTCACTCTCATCGACCATTCATTCATGTACGAAGATTTACCTCTGTTCATTAAGTAAACGGCGAGGAAAGTAGTTGTGAGTAAATTCAATTTTTTTATTTTGAAGTTGTGAGAGTTTGCTCGTTTGTTTGCTGTAATGGCGTGTTTAACTCTGATCTTTCCTTCACAAAAACTAAATTCGAACGGCACACTCCAACGAGACACAAGGGAATGTAATGCGGCCTTTTCTCAAAAAATTCCTTCAACTTCTGTTGTGCAATTTAAGGTACAAATGTCCAAATTGAACGGAATTGGAAAGACTCACCAGGCGCGTATATTTGTTGTAGAACTTAAATTAAAACTTCGCTCGCTCTTTCACTATGAACAAATTGCTCGAGAAAATTCAGATATTAAATGAATGAAAGTTCCATCGTTCAGTTTAACTGTAACCAAATACCTCACCTTTCAACTTTCTGGGTACTTTTTGTGAACGATTAAAATTAATTGCAGAAGGTTTTAAGGCCACTTGTCAACCAACGTAATGACACTATTGTTTATACAAATTCATTCTGAAACCAATATTTTTCTGTCAACCAAAGTGATTTGATAGAGAGAAAAGAGAGGATTCATAAGTTATTTATCGGCTTGAGGTAGTGACCGACGTGTTTGCTTAAAAATACTGCCCAGCCGGAAAACGAGGTATATGTATGAAAAATGACAACGAAAGTTGGGATGTACTCGGCGACTCACGAAAGCGTTACCGTGGCCCGTGGGCAGAGATAGGAAAATACTGACCGGGTAAAGAACCAATCAGATTGCAAGATTCGTTACCGTGCCCTCTAAAAAAAACAATAACTACACTTATTTTTTTTTGAGAGGGCACGGTAACGAATCTTGCAATCTGATTGGTTCTTTACGGTCATTATTTTCCTATCTCTGCCCACGAGCCACGGTAACGCTTTCGTGAGTGGGTCGGCTGGGCAGTATTTTAAGCAAACACGTCGGTCACCACCTAAATCCGATAAATAACTTATGAATCTTCTCTTTTCTCTCACTCAGATCGCTTTGGTTCACAGAAAAATATTGGTTTCAGAATGAATTTGTATAAACAATAGTGTCATTACCTTGGTTGACAAGCGGCCTAAAACCCGTCTGCAATTAATTTTAGTCGTTCACAACTGAAAACTGAACGATGGAACTTTCATTCAATTAATACCTGAATTTTCTCAAGCAATTTGTTCGCAGTGAAAGAGCGAGCGAAGTTTTAATTTAAGTTCAACAACAAACATACGCTCTCGGTGAGTTTTTCCAGGTCCGTTCAATTTGAACATTTGTACCGTAAATTGCACAACAGAAACTGAAGGAATTTTTTGAGAAAAGGCCGCATTAAATCCCCTTGTGTCTCGTTGGAGTGTGCCATTCAAATTTAGTTTTTGTGAAGGAAAGACCAGATTTCCTCGCCGTTTACTTAATGAACAGAGGTAAATCTTCGTACATGAATAAATCGTCGATGAGAGGGAATGATACTTTCCGTCAGATCATTGACTGTTTTTGAAGAAAACATTGTAGTGACAGTCCTTGCCAAACTAGTTCCGTTGTTTTTCAAATGTTCTTACGCTTTTTTTTACTTGCGCGCTCTCTAATTGACAGGTGTCAGATTGTGACAGATACTTGTAAAAATAATGTTTCAAAGTTTGTTTGGAAGCCTTTTAAATTATCTTTACGGAAATGAAAATGTTTCGCTGAGGCATCTCTCTTGAATTTGCATCACCTCTATTGCCAGTACCCAGTACCCAGTTTACTTGACTCAGTCTTGAAAATGCTGCCCTACGGCCTCGGGCAGTATTTTCAAGACCTCGGTCACAGTGTTTCACCATACGGACCGACCCTTAGCCGGCAAATAACATATATTTATCTTCTCTCGAGTCTCTATAATTTAACACTTCATCTAAATTATTGATAATGATAGCTTATTGCCACGAGTATCACTAGGACACAGCAAAGCCATCACTTGCCTGTCTTCCTTTGAAGCCTGGACCACCTTGGATGCCGTCATCCCCACTGTTTCCAGGGGGCCCCTGAGTTCCTGTGGAGCCCCTGGAGCCTCTCTCCCCCTGATATCCCAGGGGTCCCTTTTCACCCGCTTGTCCCGTTGACCCTACCTCCCCAGGGGGGCCTGGGAGACCAGGAGGCCCCGCTACTCCTTTAGATCCCTGGCAGAATGATAGGGGAGACATTTGAAACGATTTAACATGAGAAAAGTCGCCAACCGTAACATAAATATTTGAAGCTTAAGTTATTATTATTATTATTATTTTTGATAAAGAGACATCTCTCTTTGCTTACTTCAAGCCCGATGTCTCCTTCAGCTCCTGCTTTACCTTGACTTCCCTAAAACAAAAAATCCCACGGTAAAAGCAAAAATCCGATGTTTATTGCTGTTAACAGACCTGAATCCGTGCATGCTCCACATTTAATTACGTTTCCCATGCTTGTTAATAAAAGCATTCTGTTTTTCTAAAGTCTGGTAACATTATGCATAGGTTTTTGGAGGATGTCTCAAGCGTTAACCTAAACCAGTTATTAAGTTCTAAGGAAATGTTCAGTGCAAACAGTTATCGCACATTGAAGCAACTGGTCGAAGATATCGGAAGTTTGAGACCGTTTCTTGTGAGACGTGACTTACAAGGTCACCAGGATATCCCACAGTTCCTTGCCTTCCATGGGGCCCAGGATCTCCCTGAAAGAGACAATGGACTACCCTTACGAAATGTAAAAAAAAAAAATATATATATATATATTTATAAAACCACAAACGTTTTTATTATCATATGCGACTCCAAGGGAAAATAGTGGGTCTTGACCTTCTTCAAATCTCCGGTGTTAGCTTGTCTCAGATGTTGGGGAGCAGAAACTGCAAAAGTAACAACTTTATTTTATTGTAATAGATGAGATAATTCAGTCTCCTTACCTGTTCACCGTCAAGTCCTTGAGTCCCATCCGGTCCTACGGACCCCTGATTAGAAGGCAGACGTCACTGTTAAAAGGAACATCAGAACACAAATAAACTGAAGGGGTTTTTTTTTTTCTCTTGTATTCTCCAATTTAAGCGACAAATTAACCCTTAAAATAAATCCACGTTGATATAAATTTGATCTGTCTGGCTTTTAGTGAATTACTGGGTGCGTGTGCTGCAACAAGCAAACTCTGAACTCTTACCTCTTCGTCACTGTGAATCACCTAATTTTCCTTGCCAGGAGTTTGACTTATCTTAAGAGCGATAGTCCGTAAATGTCGGGCAAGGGTCTGAAAATATCCATTTCGTGATTAGAACCCCTATTCAAGTTTACATGCAAAATTTGAGCCAAATCGGTTAACCTGCGTGTCCGCAGATTTCCGATCTGGCTCCAGTTTCACGGATTATCGCTTTTAAGGCTCTCTCCAAGGCAGATGCCTTATCACAATAAGAAGGCAGCGTTCTACAGTTCACTTGACTTCATTCTTACCTCGTCTCCGTCGTCACCACGAAAACCCTTAGGACCTGGTTTACCACGCCTTCCGCGGTGACCATCACGACCCAGGACTCCATCATAACCGGAGTCGCCAATACCACCCTGTAAGGTTTAGCAGATAGTTTACATAGTTAAGATTGATGATTCTCCACAAAATGTTTGCTTTACAAGACAGTTGCAGATGAGATGCACAATACAACCACATTATTTCTTTCAGCTTTGTGCGTTAATGTTTTTCTTTCGACGGTGAAAACGGTTGCTATCTACTGAACATTAAATAAAAAAACTGTCCAACTCACTTGATATCCTTTCATACCAGGAGGCCCTTGTTTGCCAGGTTTTCCTCTCTCACCCTGTAGAAAATTGAGGTTGAACTGTTTAAAATGTTTATTATTCTATCATTGACCTTTGAATTGTCACCTGCTGAAAATGAAAGTACATAGAGCATTGTTGGACTCACTGGAGTTCCATCTAATCCGGGCAGACCTGGTCCACCAGGATCACCACGTTCTCCCTGAAAGAAAAGAAAATGTTTTCTAGCCCTGAAGACGTTGGATATTGTATAAGATATGCGAGAAAAAGTATGAATTATAACAAGTTAGGGCTAGTCGTCAAGTTTCTCTGAAAAATTCTGGAGCCACAATAGAAGAATGTAAGTTATCGTGGTAGAATTAATATTGTTGTCAATTAAGCAAGGAAACTACAGGATCTTTTATTGATAGTCTTACTGCTAAGAAAAGCTTTCGATTGGTGGGTTCCTCTCTCATAGGTAAATATTACTAACGAAGTTTAACTTGAAGTTTCATGTTCAAAATTAAGAAGACTGGTACCTACATTGACGCCCATTTCACCAATTCCTCCCGGCTCTCCTGAAATACCCATCATGCCCTGGTGAGAATAAGAAGCAAATCTCTCAAAGATATCAGAATTTTTATTTCAGTTAGATTTGACAATGAGACTAAAACAAGCCAATCAACACTCACCCTTGAGCCAGGAAGTCCTTTGGCTCCAGGAGCTCCTCTAATTACCTAACAGAGTCAGTAAAGAGAAATGCGTGTGGTTAAAACAACAAGGAATCTTCCTCTTTATTTCGTGAGAGTGAGGTTTTTATTTTATAGAACATTCAGTAGTTGATGACGATATACTAATCTACAGCTTGACATTCAAACAGTAAGATAGTCTTGTAGCCTTATAGTCTTCCAACCATCCTAGCCCCCTCTACCCCACCCTTTCCCTCTACGTACTTATCCGCAGCCCCCATTCCAACTGTCACGCGTCGCCTTAAGATCTCATGTTCAACGAGGAACAGTCTCATCACCTACTGAGGCTGATTACAAAACCGACCATTCAGTACCTTCATTTTTATGGCAGCTGTTGTCACAACGATTGGTCGAATGACAGGTCCCTTTTCGCCAGGTATCGACTCGTACTGCAAAAATTCAATTAGCGATGGATTAAGCCACAAAACCATTCTTAGGCACCTCGTGTCGTGAAGATTGCTTCTTATAAGAGGCAGTAGGGAATGGATTACGATAATTTCTTTCAAGGAAACTGCCTGTGATGATAAGATTGCTGAGAGACCTTAACTGTAAAAGCTCCCACCTGTTAGAATTTAAGTTGCAATTGAGAGGAAGACAACTTACTCTACAAGAATAAGAGGAACATGAGCAGATTGAGTCATGAAGAGATCGGCAAAGAAATAAAAGCTTCTTCGCCTTATGTCACCTTCCTTAGCGCTATAGGGGATTACGGCATCTTATCTGTAAATGGAATCTTGAAAAGAATCCCATTACAGAACATCGAAGCGAAGCTTTTTCAACCTGCACAACGTTGACATAACGTTTCTGATGAAAGCATCAGTGTCAAAACGTCGAATTTCTCCACCAACTTCACTCACTTCGACCGGCTGCTTCCCTTTACTTGCCAGAATGAGTTTGCGCAGGACAATTTCTTTTCTAACCTAGCATTAAGAAGAAAAGAATTGCACTTACCAGCGTGGTTCCCGGGGGTCCTGGCGGGCCTGGGAGACCAGGAGGTCCTGTATTACCCTGCTGACCCCTGCTGCCTTGGGGACCCTTGTGAGAAAAGCCAGCGAAGAGTGTGGTGAAAAGTCTTTCAGTAGATATACCAGGTTGAATCTCAACAAATTACGTTTTGAAACTGAAACTCTTCTGATAAGTGACAAAGCACTGTGCCTATTTTTCAAAGGCACAGGCTTCCCACATTAACTAACCCATTAATTCCTAGTCCTCGCTTTCGATCGGTTATTTTTATTTCTTGATAACTTACCCGTGATCCTCTCGGTCCCTGTGTTCCTGGGGGTCCTGTGTATCCAGGTGGGCCCTGCAGCAGATTATACAGTGATATTAAAAATGCGATGATGATAGGCGTAGGTGTGTGAACGTGACTGTTTTTTTTTTTGACACACAGGACGCATAGCATGAAACGTTATTTCTCAGAGTCATTTCAGTCAAAACTACAGTCGAACCCAGTTAATTGTAATAGACATTAAAGGGGTATGCAATGGTCAGATCGTCACATAGACATGTTTTATTGATACAAAGACAAGTGTAGCATACTTTTTTACTGCAATAAAATGTAGTCTATTTCTTTAATTTCCTTTCTTCGAACAAACCAAAAATCTGTTTGAAAATCTGGCAACTGACGCCTTTATTTTTTGACTCAACCATAGAGATTGGAGGGGACCGGGGCACCATATCAGTTATTTATCGCATATGCACTTCAGTTGTCAGTTAAATTTATATTTTACAGTTAAATGAAAATACTCCTTTAAGCCACATGAGAATGCCGTCCTTTGTTTTGTACGTAAATTTCGCACCCGCGTCGGTAAACGTAGACTAGTCATCATTTTTCGCAAGCAGAAAAAAGATGTGCACAAAAGCAGAGAAATACTTATCCCCAACCCGTTCTCCTTCGGCTCCAGCATCTCCTGGTTCCCCTGTGACAGTGATGGTCTGTTGGTCCTAATGTAAAAAGCGAACGCAGTCAGGCGCAATGACAAGCAATCGACATTAAAAATACCGTAAGGTTAAAACTGCGACTTGAACCTACAGACGCAAATTTCACTTGTCCGGGCTGCAAGACCCATACAGACAACTAGTGACTTACCCCATCCCCATCAGTGACGTCTGTTTGCCGTCTTATCCGGTACGAATTTGTCTTGATGTTTCCTACACCAGAAATTTTTATTTACGGTGTGATAACGAAACGTGTAGTACACATTTGCTCTTAATTTATTGATAATACAGGAACAAACAGGAACTTGTAGTCTTTATCACAAAATCAGTTGAGTCCTTTACGCAAGTCATGTGACCGTCTGAGGGGGAAAATGTCTGTAATAGGTAGAAGTCACTGACGTTTCGATAACTAGCGCTGAAGTCATCGTCGGAGTTTATAAACGTTATCAACGTTGCTCGAAAAGGTTATTAAAAAGGTCGTTTCCACCAATAACTGTCTTGACAACCTTTCCCCAGACAGTCACACTACTCGGTCAACTTGCTGATAAGGCAGGCTGTCAGTTAACATAATGAACTGGAAAAATCAGCAACAGCACGGTATAATCTAACCGACAGAAAAACACTACAATCCCACAAACTCAACTACTTTATTAAACAGCGAATAATGTTCTTAACAAGGAGCGACTTCCGAAAGCAAAACAATACTTATCGTTAATAAACTTAATTAACCCCACCCCAGTCTATATCCTAGCTCACCAATGACACAATCTCACCGCTGTCTCCGAAGTTCCTTGAAATAAGCCATCATCCGCAGTAACTCTCTCTGGGTATAGCTTTCAAAACAGCCGTCGCTCCGACAACAACAACTACTACATAAGTGAGTCTTTGTATATATTCACAAAGTGTTCTGGAACATTCCAGAAGCTTACATGGGAACTATTTTAGGAGCATTACATAATAAATGTGTAATTTGATGAAATGTTCTGCAAAGTTCTTTGGCGCGTAAGTCAGCATGACTAGGCAGTCTGGAAATTTCTAGAAGCAACAACAATTACCCAAAACAATTATCAGAGTCAAGGTGTTAACACTGAAGATGGGATAAAATTTTCATCATTATTACTTTTTTCAAGGTATTAGATTAATTTTTAAAGAAAAGTTGAGGTCATTCGAAAATTTTAGCTTTCAAGTTGTATGCATTTTTTATTGTAAATCTCTTATCGATATTATCATAGGTTATATTAATCTATTTACTGAGTCTATATGGTATTATCATTAAATAAATTTCCTTTTTAAAGTTCTGTATCAACCTAAGGTTAGCATGTGTGTAAGTACCGTTTGACTTCCGCACAGACTGTTAAAACTTTGGTCATTCACATGACCACTCTAAGATCAGCTTGGAGTCATAATCACTTACTGCGTTATTGATAGGCGACACGTAATTGAAGGCTTAATGGAATCTTAAGAATCTTATTCAAGTTTTCAAAAAGGCGGGAACCAAATGATCTTGATTGCAATAACAAAAGTGAAGCCTCGAGTCGTTTCATGGTCTTACATACTGACGCAGGACTTCGTGTTTATTCTGCGTCCAACGATTTTTTCTCTTTGTCTCACGCTTGTGACGATACAGAAAAACATGTAAAATCTTGATTCCATTGCCGAGTTCAAAAGTTACCATCTTTCTTATTCCAGTTACTCACATGAAGGCTGGACGTGTGTCACATATGACAACCCTAACCCTAATAATGGCATGATCATTACAGTAGTAAAGTGGAACAGCGTCCAAGTGCGGAATCTGTGACACAGTGTTACATGTTATGTCTCCATGTCAAGCTAACGACTCTGTTCTTTAATACATTGTTAAGTTACATGCCTCACTTGACCTGCGACAAATTCGGTCGGTAGCCTTACGAAAAAAGGGCAGCTGGCGCTGCTGACACGGACAAAACATTATCTTGTTGATAGGAAAAGGATTTGAAGATAATTGATCGAAATGCAATATTCAAACTGGCCTTTAGATTCAGAGGGAAAAGAGAAAATTACTGGACTATTGTGAGGACGCCAAATTCGTCTGCTTTCCGCGGCACGTGACTGTTGTGATGAAATGGTGATCAACTACTTGTATCTCGTGCTAATATCGATTTAATGTAATGTATTTGGGTCTCTAGGGGCTGTTTTTCAAACGAAGGTTGTAATATACAGGTTATCAATTACCCGTTCATGTCTTGAAAGACAATGTAGAACTCGCGCTTTGGATTGTAAGGAGCATTGTGCAAAACAATAAGCTCTGTGACTTAAATGGCCGGAAAGGTGATATGTAGAAAAATCCATTAGTAATTATGCTGATTTAAGACAAATGCAGACTTGTTTTTAGTGAGTATAATTCACAAGTCTAAACAAATTTGTAGGTTGGGTGATAATAGTTCCTAGAATACTTTTAGTAGATTAGTTTAACACTCAATGTATTTAGACAATTAAATCGTGTCTTACTTTCACTGAACGTTCCGATTACCCAATTACTGAGCCACAGCAATACTAAGAACCTCGTGATCATCATTTGACTGTCGGCAGCACTAAGTTTTTAACTTCAGTTTTACGTGGAGATTGTGCGTTAGTTCGCTTGCCGTCGCTTTTCTGCCCGAAAGAATCTGACGAAGGGCGAGCGTCGTCAGCGTGCGACTACAAGGAACCACTGCAGGCGATTGAAATACAAGCACAAAGAGCCAAGTGTTCGCATGTGCGTGTAATTTGAGTTCTTCGGTGATGATATGAGGTCATGGCAATCAATAGGATACTCGGGGAAATAGTGACTTCAAACACTGAGATCGTGTAAAAAATTCGAGAGAGCAGGAAATATTCTTGAAATGTTTTTGTATCGTCTGAAAAAATACGAGAACTCATCAGGGGTAACATGCTGGTTTTACGGCCATACCAGAGAGGTTTGTTATTTGCCTTTTCGATAGATTGAAATCTAATTTCTTCCCTCTTTTTTCCTGCATTACTCACTGACGCAGAAAGGTGGCGAGAATGGAGATGACCCTTCAGTGGTATCTGACATGATACTGGAATGTGAAGTGTATTTCTATTCTAATGTAACGGCTAGTTTTACAAAAATTTCAAGTCTTTCGATGGAGTGACACCTTTGAGATCTACACGGGAGATAAGCCTGTCATGACACATACTCTGACGGCATCCCCAAAAAGGACAATGTAGACCTGCGACTGTTAAAACCAAAATTTCGCCGGAGAAATGGAGTCACATCTTTTTTATCAGAAACCAGAAATCATAAGAACCATTGAATGGTTGAGCGAAAATTCTAGTTTGGAGTGGTGAGTGCGAGGCTGACACTGGCTGATGACGCCATCTCATTGAATCTCACTCCAAGCCGACGGTGAAAACTAATTACAGATACACAGCTAAATTTCGCAGCATGGCAAAAAATAATATTGATGACATTAAGACCCTGCTCGAATCAATAACTATTCTGACCGAAATCCACAGGACTGTAGTCAACTGCTTTGATTTGGTAAGGTGGATAACCTGTGCTTAAACCTCGTTCCCAGGTTGTCATTCCATGGTCTTATTATTTCATGGTTCCGTTGCACGTGTTATAAAGTGCAAATTATTTCTTACGTCATGTATTGAGATATTGAGCCTGTGTTTTTTCAGTCGATCAGGTTTTATTTCTTCAGGTTCTTCCTGTTAGATTCTGTAGAGGGTTTGCTAGTCCTGCAGCTGTCTGTTGGTAGAATTATACGCAATAAGCTTCGATCGGTCATCTCTGGAAGATTATTTGTTCTTGTTGTAAATATTAAGTCGGTCTTTCGATTACCCATCGAAACATGCTATGCCGGCGCTTTATCATCGAAGATTTCGTGATTTTCTGGAGGACAGTGAGTAAAGCTCCCACGGAGATTCTTGTAAATAACCAGCAAGAAAGGTGACAATCAAGAGTCTTTGACCAAATGGCGACAGGACTGTGCGAAAAGAGACAGCCACGACATCAGAGTAAAGAACATGAAAATTTAGTTCGCTTTGCTTTGAGTGGGCTCTCCTGCATGTGCGCAGCAACAGGTAAGCTCTGCTTGGTTCAGTAGATTGTTATATTCTTCTTTGCTCTTACTCTATACTGTTTATACTGCAAGAATGGACCGTGAAGTATTTAGTCAAGCTGACCCAAGCGGAATTTCTGAATGTCACAGCGACTATGAAGTCGCTTTTATAAAACTAGTACCCAGGTACATTATTATTTATGATAGACGATAAAATATATTATTTCCACTTGGGAACTGCTCGTGAATTTAAGGGTCGGTTTTCATATTAATGTAACATTTTGCTAACAATTTATCTCTTTGGTTGATGTGGTGTTGTTGAGGATGTCAATATGAGTAACTGAGCTTATTAAAAGACGTACTTTGTAGTGTTATCCACAATGAAATTTAAACAGGCAATTGCATCGGACAAAGTTAGGTCTTGAAGTTGTTGAGACCTTGATTTTCCGTGCCAATTTGTGGAATATCAGTGATAGAAACACATAACTCCTGTAGGTAACTTTATTACAATGTTGTTGGAATGAAGTAACTTGGGATGTCACTCAAGTTGGGGTCAGGATTAGGCATTGGCCCCCATTCACACACCCCTCTCCTCCCCTCCCCCACAGCTGCCAGACTACATATGCCAAGTTCAAGTCACAAAAGATAACTGATAAGTAGAGCCACATAATTTATGAATTGTAGGTAATTTTGGAAACTCCTGGGAAAGTCACCAAGTTAGTGACATGTAAGAGCTAGTCAAGTAATAGCCTGCAACATTTTTATCTTGTTGTGTTTATGGTTGTTCCTCAATGTAAAATAATCATTTTATAATACTCAGGTATTTTAAAACTTGCCTCTGATTGCCCTGCATTTTCACCAAAATGTAACTGTAATTCATTTTCCTTCTAGTTACAAATCCTATAGATGTAATTAAGACTCGCATGCAGCTTGATAATGAATTGGGCTCCCAACATGAAAGCAGAAACATATTTCATAACCGTTACTATCGTGGTTTGGTTCGAGGGGCAGCAAGGATTGCTCATGAGGAAGGGATACGTGGTCTGTACAAAGGGTGAGTTAGCACTAGCACCTGAACATATGCCTTACCCCTTTCACTCTCAAGATCTCATTAATACTTCTCCTTGATGACTGCCATACAATTATTTTGATTTTAGTTCTGAGAATTTGTTATCAGATCAACTAATAATCCCTAATTGATATTTCTCTTTATTCTTGTCTCTTGTCTGCTTGATATTGTATGGATATTTTGAGGAGAAATTCTGTCTTGGTCACTCATGGGAGTTAAAGAGTTGAGGGCCAATTTATGTAGTAAGAAATAATTTAAATTTGAATGTCAAATGATATAACATTCAATGGTTAGGGTTAGGTAATTTTTAATTAGCTGTAAAGTAATTAAAAATTGTTATCTTTTGTAAGACTTCCCTTTTTAATAATTTCCTTAAATGGGTAAGTGAGAACTATAATGATTCATGCAGAAAAGACGAGCTTTTGTAATGGGTCAGATGGCTATTTCAGTTATGGAATGCAATTGCAACAATTAATTGATGTGATCTTAGGCTGATGCTTACATAAAACAAGTAAACAAAAATTGTCAATGAATTTTCTTTCCAAGCATATTTTTGTTTTGTATCCAAATGGATTTTGTTTGGGTTTAATTTCCAATCAAAAGAGTGAGTTCTTCTGGCATTGGTTCTGTTCTCTTGTTAAGCCTCTGCATTGATGTGAAGAGGGAAAACCATAAAATTTCATTTTTTGGATATCTGTCTGGAAAGATGGCCAGGATTTACCAGAAGAGTTTCATTGAATGAAAAGGATAGTAATTAATATTGACTTCATGTATGTTGCATATGCATATTTCTGATAACTTTTGATCAAAATTTGCTTCAGAAGTATCCTCTCTTTGTAACATAGGTAAGCTGTCTTTTTTATATAATAAGCTGATCAACAAATATGCTTGCATTTTGATTGGTTCCCAGTTTTGATCTATTTGAGGACTTTAGTCATGTCTCTTTTAACAATTTTTGTTTCTATTTTATATGAAACAAATAGATCCCTTGTTTCAATGGGTCTGTTGAGTAAAAGTTCACTGAGAATGTCAAAATGTGGTAAGAACATTAGCTATGCCTTGTGTGCCCCCTTTTTGTTCTTACCATCTTTTGATGTCATCTGTGATGTATAGCTCATCAGACACAACAACATGGAACCTATTTGTCAACTAGACAATACTGATTGATCAAAATGTTACATGATGAGCTGCTGAGTATTATGTACTATGATAAAGAAGTATGGAAAGTTCAAATATTAAATTGGTGTTTAGCGCACTAAAATGATTGACTTAAAATTTATACACAACTTTCCACTCTATGATTCAAGTGCAATCAGAATGTTATAACATGTATATTCCATTAATCAGAGGATGTTGTTTTAGTGAATTTCCATGCTTTTAGGATTGCTTACAGAAAATTTACTCCAGTAAACAGAACAGGAAGAGGCTCAATGTCTTAGCAAAAAAATTCCTTTTATCTTCTTTACTCCAGTATCACTCCCTCACTGATGAGAGAAGCCAGTTACAGTACACTGCGACTAGGCTTGTATGAACCTCTGAAAGAGTGGTTTGGAGCAACAGACCCTGCTCACACACCACTGTGGAAAAAGGTCTGCTCTGGAGCAATTGCTGGCGCAATTGGAAGTGCTATAGCTTGCCCTACTGATGTGGTAAAGATCCGTTTGATGGCACTACCATCTGGAAATAAATGGGAGTATAGACACACACTTCATGCATTTCAAGCAATTGTTGCCAATGAAGGAATTCGTGGACTTTGGACAGGTGTGAATGCTACAGTGAAAAGGTCTGCACTTGTATCAGCTACAGCTGTATCTTCATATGATCATGCCAAACATAAAATATTAAATGCTGGACTTCTTCAGGAAGGACCTGTTCTGCACATAATGGCTTCCTCCATAGCAGGATTTGTGACAAACTGTGTCTCATCACCAATAGACATGGTGCGCACCAGGTACATGAATCAAAAGAAGGATTGCAACAAGAAACCACTGCTTTACAGAGGAACAATAGACTGTATAGCAAAGACAGTTCACAAAGAAGGGCTTTTTGGTCTCTATAAAGGGTTTATACCAAACTGGACAAGAACTGGAACTCACACAGTTGTAACATTCTTTGTTTTTGAACAGTTGCGGGCTTTTGTGGGGTTGAAGCCAATGTAACTGATATATTGTAGTTTACCTATACTTAATGTAGTAAGTTTGGTTCAATGTGCAGTATGCAAATATCCTTTAAATCAAAGTAATTATCTCATAATTTGAAACATTTTTGCTGTTGGAGGAGAACTCGAAATGTTCTTAGGGTGCTTATTCAAATTGTGCTAGCAACATGCTCAGCAGCCAGACTACTTCATTGAAAAAAAGAAACAAAAAACAATTGTTGAGAAGCTTGAATACTAAGCTCCAGGGTAAGGTGAGGGTAAGGAGGAAGGGGTGGGTGGAGGGATTTGTGGAGAGAAAAAGAAAACTTACCAACAAACCTCTAGAGAACTTACCAGGTAGGATCATAAAAAACAGAGACAGTTATGGCGTCGTACATAGACATCTGATTTCTATTTTTTATATCTGATTCCTATTTTTTATATTTATATATTCATGTAAACTAGCCGTCCAGGCCTCAACAAGATGTTTTTTTTTAATTGAAATTCCACTCAAAAATCAAGGTTTATTTGCATTCACGTAAAACAATACTAATAGTGCTTGCCATTTTTAAAGAGGCGTTTTAAATTTTGTTCCATTCCGTCACACTCCTTTTTTTTTGTACATAACAATAAATTTGGCTTTTTGTTGTTCACTGTATGAACACTTCTATTAGTAATTTAGGCTAAGTTTATCATTGTTAAGAGAGCCTTAAAACGTCTTACGTTTGACACTGAAATTACTGTCATGAAATAAATTTTTAGTATTGTCAATTTGTTGTCTTCTTTTCTTACATTACAGATACACTCGATTGCAAAAACGTCGACTCCTAAAAAGCGTTCGCAATGAAGGACGAGTCATTGGCTTTACGGGTACGCATTTACACAATAACCACAATCAGTTGCTCGTGGTAAATGATAGACGCCGTAAACGCATTCCTAAAAGAAAAGAATTATCATAGACAAATATTTTCCATTGATAATGGAAAAATTACAGCACTGATCATGTAACTATTCGAACATTCCCATTAAACCGTTGGGTTTTATCGTAGATTATGCTTTTTAGGTGTCAAAAATTTTGTAATCGAGGGTAAGCGAAAGTTCGTACTTTTGTTGCGTAATTTTATGCTTTGATAGTTGCAGTGCATGGAACCCGAAAGGGTAGAATAGCAATCCTTTCATTTTATCCTACCATCAGTTTTATAATCAGACAGTCTTGGCTCGCTCTCGAAATTTTGTCTCACGAAAAACGCGACTATTGGTTGCAATTGAAATAATTTGTCCTACATAGATACCTTCCTCGAGCGCCTCGCGCGAGAAAGTCATGAGATACGCTTTACTGCTACATCGGAAGTCAGATTAAAGTGGTTACGTCCTTTTTTGCCATGGGCTGTTAAAAGGCTATGTCCGCCGATTGGTGACGAGCTCAGATTCCGAATGTCTCCTTTCTCGCATTCACATCACGATTCACCGCAAATTGCTCATTTGACACTGCTGCCTGTACTGACTTCTCTGTCTCGCTATAGCTCTACACTTTGTTGATTTATCTGTGTGTTTTCTTTGCATTTTATTTCATAACTGGAACAAGAGTAAGCTCTCAAGCGAGCCACATCCACCTCGGCGCATGTTGGCAGATCGTGAGTCGATACGCTCAGACCGGCGTTCGGATAACTTTGCCTTCCAACTCGTTTTGATATGGGGCGCTTCATATTATACGATATGGCGGGTAGTGAGAAAGCCCTCTGACTCCTGTTGACTAACGGTTTGACTGAACCTTCAGCACTTGCTGACGAAGGTCGGCGTATCACATCTTTGAAGGCAGAAGATCGCAAACAATATAGAGAAGGGTTCATGGCGCAATTTAGGTATCCGCTCCAGTAGGCAATGCGACCAAGGTACCAAGGAAGGGTCGACACATCCTCTGAAACAATAGCCAGTGCAATAAGGATGAAAAACGGCAACCAACAAATAAGAAAAGTGCAGAACATCAGGCATAATGTGACAGCGAGTCTTTTGGTAACCACCGACAGCTGGTTACCTTGACGTTCGGCGTTCTGGTTCATTTTGCCTTCGTGTGAACTGACCTTAAAGAAAATTCGACAATACGCGAAAGACATGCCGCAAATTGGAACAATAAATGCCACTAGAGCAAGTAATGACAACTTCAATTTGTCGGCAAGTGAATTTGAGAAAGCTATTCCACAATGCGCTGTTGTCGGATTAAACACCACGTAACTCCAGTTTTCAAAAGGGCCCAGCGAAAGAAAAGAAAATGCGAAACAAAGACCCCACATAGCAAGTAAATGAAACTTGGCCCTATTTTTTGTAATTTGAAGCCATTCGCAAGATGGTTGTTTAACAATTGAAAAATAATTCTGACCGGCTATGAGGGACAAGGTGAAAATGGAAATACAAAAAAAGAAATTGTTCAGAAATCCATTGATGAGGCACCAGTGTTGTTGCATTGTGAATCTCCTTTGAATGCTGTTAATGAGCGCAAACGGGCTACACAGCGTGAGCGCTCCAATGTTTGCTACGGCGAGATTTACGAGAAAAATAAAAGTTGGATTTCTCAAATTCTTGTTTTTGTAAATTACGCTGCATATATACAGATTTCCGAAGACACCAGAAATGACGATAACGAAAAGAAAAACTGCTTGTAATATTCCTTCTTCGAGTTCGTAGATAAAAACGGTGGTAGTGTTTCCATGAGTAGAATTGGTTGGATCATTCGACATGTTTAGACAAATTTTGCTCAGTATTCCTGTAGTTCGCTCTCTCAGCTCTTAATGTTAAAACCAGTACAGCGTGATACAGTATGATATTCACACTATTGTTTCCGTGAAAACAATTTAGGTAACTGTTGGTGGGAGTTGCACGTGTCGGCGGTCCGTTTTTTCCCTGGCTGGTGCTAATTGCTCCATAGTTTCCTTCAAGATTAATGCGACTGAGAGATGTTATCCATCAGCGCTTTTGAACGATATCTGTATTAAGATCAGTTTAATTCTTTTGCTCCATATGTTAGTAGTTCATTGACGACAAGAATATGTAAATCTAAAGGATGCCGAAGATAACGTGGTAAACTGTCTTTCTTATGTCGTTTTCCCAGAACATCAGTGTACTTGTACGACAGCCGCATTAAAATACACAGATAATCTCATCATCCCGGCATTAAACTATCGTGTCCAACAGGGGAAACGCCACCAACTGTTCAATATTTTTCTGCGCAGTTTAGTGAATGTTTACACAAAAGAAAAAAAAGAGATGGAAATATCAAGCCGCAAACATGACAATGACAAACACTGTTAAAAAAATCTTCAAAATAGCATTTGTTGCCTTTGTATCAATGATTTAAGTTATGAGGATAGACAGACAAGCTGGCCAAACTAAATTAAAATTCTCTTTTGATAGTAAAAAACGCTTAAGAAAGAACTAGGGTCATTCTCTTGATGTAGGTGTGTTACGTCTTCCTTCTTTCAGTGGTACAATTGGATCTAATAACGGGGTGTAAATGTTTTTGCGCAATCTTAAAGTGAACCAATTGCGGGGCTTTTTGCTTGAATGGAGAGCAGGCTTTCTAACGAAGTGATTTATTCGGGGAAAGCAAGGTGAGAATTCAGTCACTACATACTTTATAGCGGCTTCTCGACACAACCGAAAATGGTGCGGTAAACCGGTTTAAATCATGTTTTATGTCTCAGTGAAAACAAATTATACACGAGCTTTGTTAAAACTTGATTTTATGCAGACTATCAGTTCAACAACAGATCGAGGTGAAAACTTTATAACGCAGCACACCTGCTTATTGGTTGGGTTTCTATCAATATGATGATATGACTACTTCTTGACAGGTTGTTTATTTTTCCTTTAACCTTTGTTGATTTAATTCAAATTTGTCATGTTCAGCAGAGTTTGTTTACTCGGTGACGCACTCGCTCATAAGAAAATGATGAAGGCCTGCTCATATCATTAAACTTCTTTATTCGGCATCAGATGTGCCGCTTACTTACTTTTGAGATCTTTTATTTTCTGACTGATCAGATTCATCTTCAATTTAATTTATTAGCGTGACTTACTTTTTCAAACACGCTGGCAAAAGAGGTTAATATTTGCGGGCTGTTCTTGTCAAAACTGACATAGTATTTACTGTTACTGTCCGGTGGCAAACAGATGTCCCTGAAGCTTCTCGATGGGAAGCAAACTTTGTGACTGACTCTAGTATCAGCGGTCAAGCGAAAATTTTGGTATAATGCGAAATTAGAACGATGACGGAAAATGTCTTCAATTAGCGCTACAAAGGAATCTTACCCAAAATGTCTTCTATTAGCACTACAAAGGAATCTTACCCAAAATTGCGTATTCTATGGCTATGAAAATTGAAATTATTTCAGATTTTAATAGTGGCACTTCTTCGAGGTGGTGTTTCTTCTTTTGTCTCTGAATTTGAATTGAAATTTGGAAAGTTGGTCTTTGTGTTGAGGCTGGAAAACTGGAAAAGCCAGTGCTAAAACCGCCGGACGGCAAGGACGCCATCTTAAGACCAATTGAACCGACATGTGACGTCAGGTGTGGACGTCGAACTCAGGCCACAGTGGCGAAGACAATGGTTCTCACCACCGCTTCATACCTGATACCCATGTTTAAGTGATCGCAAAATTGATCACTTTAACATGGGTATAACATTCAACATGTAAGATTTAACATTTCATCATCGTTTTCATCGTTTCTCATTCTTTCTTCTTCGCTAGCCCCTAGGGGACTGAGGGGGTGGGGGTTTTTTGACTCAATTAGTGACATGACATTACTAATTAGGCCACCAAATTTTTTTTAATAAGGCAGAAAACAATAAAACTAACATTTTTAGAAAGAGGAGATTTTGCACTTTCATTTGGTGCAATGAACTAATACATGTGTCTTACAGAAAAAATATGAAAAATCCAGAAAGGTAATAAATCAGATTTTTTCCCCAACCGTCCTCAAATTAGAGAACAGAACTGAAGTGAAAACTTTGTCAACACAATAACTGTACACAATATCAAGTTCTATATACACAGAACACTTTTCCTAGCACAAAATAAAACACTACTGTTCTTCTTTTAACCATATTTAGTTGCAAACTTGATGTCAGTCAGTAGTCTCAAAATCATTTTAGTGTTCACTTGAATCAACCTTAAACCTCGATAAGTAAATTAATGTTTTGATCAAAGGAAACATAAAATCATCTTGATCTCCTTTGAAGTGGTCTGCCTGGACCACTTCTTGGTCTGCCATGACTGTCTTTGAGTCTCTTGGGACCATTTCTACTGGGGTCATCAAAAAGATAACTCTGCAGTGTGTGGTAGCGCTCAAAGCAAGGTGCTGGACACATACGCACTTGGCAAACCGAGCACTCGTAGACTGTTTCCACTCGTTGAATATGTATTTTACAGTTTCTGTGAGTATCAGTTGCCACAGGATGGTGAAACTGCTGGCGGTCAAAGCGGACATCCTGTACTACTATATTGCCTCCAGAAAAGTTGTTCCGTCGAAAAGAATTTCCTCCTATCAGTTCCCGCACAAGATTCTCTTTGAATTTGACAAGGGTGACTCTAGGATGGCCAGCTCTTCTATACATGATGTGGGCATTCAACACAGCAACTTCAAGCATATGAAAGAAAATTTTGTAATACCAAATATTTCCTTTCATAAGCCTGCAGCAAGTTGCTATGCGTTGATCACCCAAATCAACTCCTCCCATATGGGAGTTGTACAGGTTAATCAACTGTGGCTGTGCAATGTTCTGCCTTTGCCATTGTCCTCGTGTTTTCACCCTTCTCTCTATCTGTCCGATTCCCAAACCCTCAGGGAGAGTTGAGAGTAAATGTACCAGCTTTCGGTCCTTCCATGTCACACAGATGAGGTTGCCACTTTGACGGAAAAGCGATTCTCCCCTGACAAGGCTTTTGACCTGCTCGCATTGCTGGTCAACAATGTCCTGAGGTAGGTACTTTCTATTTCCCCTCACTGTTCCACAGGCTCTAATTCCCTTTTTTTCCAGTTCTAGAAAGAGAGGTACACTGGTATACCAGTTGTCAACAAACAATTTGTAACCTTTGTTGAAATAAGGCTCTGTTAGCTTTAGAACAACTCGCTTAGCCAAATCCTTGCTTGCTGCTGGACCCTCTTTTCCAGTGTAAATAGAAGTACCAAGTACATAGCCAGATGCTGAATCTGCTATAACAAAACCTTTGATCCCAAATCTGCTTCTCTTCAAAGGCAAAAATTGTCTGAAGTGAACACGGCCTTTGAATTTGATCAGTGTCTCATCAAGAGATAAATTCTGAGAAGGTGCATATACAGCTGTAAATCTGGGCACAAGAGCATCTAAAAATGGTCTAATTTTCCACAGTTTATCCCTGTTGGGATCTGTCTGGTCTGGGGCATTGCAATTATTTACAAAGTGGAGATATCTCAGAATGTGAAGGTAGCGGTCTCTTGACATGGTGCTAGAAAACAGAGGAGTTTTGGTGACCGAATCAGTTGACCAGTAAGCTTTCAAATTGCTTTTTTGGACAAGACCCATTGCCAATGTGAGCCCAAGCCAAGCCTTTAGCTCTGGAAGGGTAAAATCGTGGAGATCACCCAGGGAATTGTCCTCAAGCTGCCGTTTTTGATGCTCAAACCGTTTGGTCTCGCGAATAATCAGCTGATAAACATCGTCAGTAAACAGAAGTTGGAAGTAATCTAAACAATTACTGTTATTGTCCATTTCTACCCTCAAACCAACCTCTTTGCGAAAATTCATGCCTTCTGGGGGTTGTATAGTAGATGTCCATCTCATATTGGAGTAGTTTTGCTCATCGTCATCGCTGTTTTCAATTTCTCCATCACTTTCCCCTTCCTCTTCATCGCTATTTTCCTCTTCATCGCTGCTATCGACATCGGAAGGCGCTTCATGGTCAGAATCCACGTGGGCGATTCGCAGAAATGCTACAGGCAAGTCATCTTCGTCCACAAAAGTTAATCCCATCGATTCTGCAGCCGCCATTTCGATCTTTTTCGACTGGAGTAAAAAATTCCGGAAAATTCGTATTTCGATGTTTCGAAGAGCTCTTTTCGCTGAAAATGAGCCTCATTTTGTTATCCAGCGGTTTAATGCATAAATAGCCTCAGTTCCCCACGGGCTTGCTTTAAATAGCAACAAAAATAGGGTGATGTAATTTTCTACGGCTGTGGCCGTAGTTCGTCCCCCAGGGGCTAGCTAAGTATTTCTGGTGGATGTGAGGGTTACTTATTTTGGTGCCGGGATTTCGCATAGAAACTTTGAACCGACTTTCCCAAAGGACTTTTCAAAGTCACAATAATGAACAATGATGATGAAAATAAGACTCAAATAATGCTGGTAATGATAGTGATAATTCACATTTATACAGTGCCTATTCAAAAAGATAAAGTCATTAAAAAAGATAAAGTCAAATTCAAAGTAATGCGTGAGGAATTTATCGGATTCTTTATCATAAAACAAACAGAGAAGACTTGACTGTGCTCTATTCTGTTGTAAAGGACGCAGAAAGCGGCTAGAGCACTACATCTCGTGTCTCTCCCTAAACTTCTTTCGTGCTCCAGCCGCTTTCTGCGTGCTTTACAACAGAATAGAGCACAATCAAGGATTCTCGATTTGTTAATTATGATACGGACCGTTTTAGAATGTTGGTGTTGTTGTACCATACGTGGTGTTCTGATCATGACTTTTCCTTTGCCCGTAGATCATTTCTGATACTGAAGCAGTTCCCTTGATGAAGACTCCATGTCGTCATTTCGAGTCGTTGGTCGTCACATTGTGTGGGCTGGTTCTTCTTGTTTGTAGCAAAAGTACTTGCGGATGATTGAAACACGTTTTCAGTGTACATTGTTGGTTGATTTTCCAAAGAAAAGCCATTCTCCTCCTTGATTTCACCCTCATCAAGCTACATCTTTTTTTTTTATTTTATTTTTTTAAGCTTATTCCTCTGAAACGGGAACCCTGCGGATTTTAGTTCTTAATTGTGCGGAACAAGATCCTTTCCTGCCACTGCTCCAGAACTATGGATCAATTTCATCTCTATGATCATGTTCTGGTATTTCTCCATTTAAATCTAAAATTAGCACGTATGTTTTTCAATCTGCTTTTAATTTAAGATATGGTTTTTTTCTATCCATCTGTCGTTTTTAGGCGCCCAGACCTTTTCGAATAGGCTCTGTATAAATGTGAATTATCATTAACATTATCAGCATTATTTAAGCCTTATGTTCATTATCATTTTTCGTTTTTGTTTATATCAATATCATTATAATCGTACGATTACACCGAGATTGACGGCCGTCGCACTGCCATTCAAAATTATTATCGACCACCCAGTCACAGTTGAGGATCAGGTATCTACGCAAGGAAAATAATTCTCCATCACAGAGAGACAGACAGGAAGTTACAGCTGGATTGAACTGATGCCGATAGTAGGAAAAGTTATTGTCAGAACAATAAAATATCGTATCGATTGTGATTTTATTGTTCCAATATTTTGATTTTGGCACAATGTGCAAATTGCGGCTGACGTCGATGCGAGAGCATTTCTGACCGCTTGGACTGCGGCAAGTCCATCACAAGGCATGCGTAATAATCTGCTCCAAAATGGCAGCCAAATTTTCGAGGTTTCACGAGAATCGTTCTTACGAGGTAGCTGACCTAAACTCTTTAAAGAGTCTAATTATTGCAGAACTCTTGAACCATTTAATTCTATGGAGGTCTGTTTGTTATGAGTTTCCTTTTCTGTGCCATTATAGAGTGCAGGTGCCGATCTATCTCATTTTGATGATGATGAACCAACTGTGGAAAAGGCGACCTTGGATGCACACATCACTGAGGTAATTAATAATGATTACTGAGCTCCATACGTTTACTAATAGTGACTATTAGTTACATTTTTAAGCGTGAAACAAAAGATCGAAATTAAAGCTTAGAACCTTTATTTTAAGTAAGCATAACTGTATCGGTGTATGCGAGTGCATTGGACAGATAACTTTTTTATTTGAAAAGACAATTTAGATTCAAGTGGTTGTTGGTTTCCCTGCTGAATTTTTCAGTGCGTAACATTTTCAGGAAAATATTGGATATCAGATGGCTTTGCGACTTGGTTGGATCAGTGGATCTGGACTTGGGAAGAAGAAACAAGGTAAAGAGGAGTTGTATCATAGTCAGTTGTGTACTTTGAATTAAAGTGCCCGTTTTAATTGTAGAGCTTAACTTTGAGTTTGGTAACGCTAGTGACTATTGATAGTTCTTTCAATACTTTTATCAAAATGCCAGCTAAAAACTGTCACAGTGTGACTTTGAGTCTTTTTTACCGTCACTAATAAACAACTTGAAAAATTCCTGCTTACATCTCGTTTCAGGTCGCACAGAACCAATACCTCTTGTCATGAAGGAGGATTCTTTATGTATCGGCCGTCTTACTCTTGAGGTGTGTATTCTCTCTCTGTTATCTCTAATTACCGATCTAACAAAGGAATTGATAATCACAGACCTTTCAAGTAAATCGCACATGCTTTCATCTCAGTTGAGTTCCTTTATTTAATAGTAACATAGTAATTTATAGAACTAGTATACCAAGGATTTAATTTGTTTTCAACTTTAAACAATGGACAAAATTTCACACTTGTTTAGTATGTATCTGTTATAACATAGGTAGAAATTAATTTCAGGTTGCAATGGTTTTAAGTGATTTTTGGTTTGATAATTTTTTCCCTTTATTCCAGGTACATTACATTATTTCTTAACAAAGGAAAATACAAGTTATCCTTTTAAACTGGAATCATATTTATAATCATTGTTTCCATTTATTTTTTTTTCTGTATATGAGATGATTACGCTATGTAATACTTATATATTTTGTATAAATTTCTATTGGTGAATCCTGTTAACTCTTTACAATTTAGGTGCATTGGCACAGGTTTTAAAAGTTCTTATGATTTCTTTATGATCATAATTCTACAGTGAAGTATCTAAGTATCAGTATGGACCTCAAGCCAATTAATACATTAGAAAATATTTGTGTTGGAAAAATCTGGTTTGTTTTATTTCCTGGTTAGTTTGAGCAAGCGGATGAAGCTACTCGCAACAGGAAAGTTTTGGAGATTGAGAAAGAAGATAATGAAGAACTGCAGCAAAAATATCAGGTTTAAGTTCCTCTTCGATTACCTAGGAATAACCATTTTTTGGATCTACAAAGAATAAACAATGAAGCGATAATATTGATAAAAAGTAGTTACCTGATAAATGCACTACCATTTTTATGTGTTGATTGATATACTGTTTAAAGTCAGTTAAAGGACATTGACAGAAAACTTTTGTTTGTTTCCACAGAATGAGCAAGAGAAGGAAAAAGCAATCGAGGAGAGCTTGAAAGATCTAAAAGAGATGTTCTATTGTGAACTTTGTGACAAACAGTATTTTAAATACAAGGAATATGATAACCATATCAACTCTTATGACCATGCACACCGCCAGGTTAAGTGACATCTTAATAACCCTAAGCTGAAAACATTGTTTTGTTTCATAGAGTATCTTCATGCCTTGATTTGACAAAAAACTTTTGACATAAACTCAGGATGATATTGATAAAGCAGTTTAATTATTTTCTGGTAGACTTTTGCTTTAGACTTTTAACAAATTAATCTTAAATGACTGTACAACCCACCCTTTGATGTATTATCCAGTACTGATTTCTTTTATGGCAATCTTTCCACAGCGACTCAGGGAACTTAGGCAAAGAGAGTCAACAAGAAATATTTGTAAGTTATATGGAATCTGCTTCAAATTTTTTTTCCTCCTTATTTCTTTTGTTACTCAAGAGGTTCACAGTTGATTTTCGTGGAAGTCATGTTGCCCAAAACCTAATTCATGTTTCCTGAAATAAAAAGTCAAGTTGCCCCATTTTTTTTATCTCTTGTTTTGTACTCATAGACGTTTTTTAAACTTGAGGAACTTTATCACTCAATGGTGTAGGTTGCCAACAACAACATGAAGACAAAGAAATTGATTATGTGGTCAGAACTACAATTTGTTTGAGTCATGACTCTAAAAGCGTTGTTGGAAACAAAATGCAGCATTGAACAGTCTATTTGGTAGTTTATGTTAATTAGGTCTATGTTGTGTGCTTTCTTTGTTTCTATGCTAGGTTTTCTTTTGTATTTTGGCTGTTATCTTCCATTTGTTCAGGTTTAGTTTGCATCTGCTGAAGTTTAGTTCAGGTTTATTTTCTTCTTTTAGGACAATGTGATGATACATTTGTTTCAATCTGTTTCCTCTGCTTCACTATATGTTTTGCATTGATTTGTTTATTCAATTAACAATTTAAGAGTGAAGATGTCTGTGAATACAAAGATTGTTCTTGTTAGTTTAGCACTTTCGTAATACTCTTCAGATCATAGGTTGAATTAAGTAAACCTTGTTTATGTTGGTTGTACGTGTTTGCTAAATGTTTGAATCAGGTTGCATTTACAATGACTTTTTACTATTGAAGGATTGGTAATGTAAGTAAATACACCAAAAGGTTGTTTTTATTAATCGCTACCTTCAGTGGTTTCTAAAAATATACCATTACATATACCATTTTGATGTTCTTACAAGTGATAAAAATTGGGGGAGATGACTTTGGGGGAGATGGGCGAGATGAATTTGCATGACTTGACCGGTTACCACTCAAGAAGGTGGTGTTTTATTGTTAGAAATTCCAAACAAGAGCTTTATTTGTGTAAATTTTTACAGCTCATGATATGAATTTTTCTTATTGTAGTTGCAAAGAAGAAAAAAGAACAGAAACAGATGGAAAAGGAACTGATGAGGCTCCACCTTATTTCTGGAAAGAACACTGAATCAAGGTTATTGTACATTGCATTGACTTAAGTAGCCCTCTTTTTCTCATTTTATTTTATTTGTCCTTTAACTCTTTATTATTTTATAAATCTGTCACTTAGGTAAGCTCTGTAATGGAGCAAATCAGGCTGAATGAATTAATACCTAGAGTGTTGTGAATTTTCTTGCTAATTTCAATAATTCTATTTGTTTTTGTTCATGTTTTTTGTAATTAGCAGTGGCAATGGAGGATTTAAGTCAGTGTTCAAGTCTTCATCTACTGGTCCAAACAGCACATCGGGTTTTAAGCCAATCTCAGAACATAAGAGCTTTCAAGCAGTCCCACCTCCAAAACCCTTTGAATTTGCACCTCCTCTTCCAACTGAGCCTGCTCCACCCCTCCCTGATGAACCAGTCCCTCCACCTCCACCACCACCTTTAGCACCATTAGATCAACAAGCTAAGAAGCCTTTTAGCTTCAAAATGGGTTCATCTTCTGAGGAGCAAGGTCAGCCCCAGAGACCTATTGGTATATCTACTGCAAAGCAGGGTCTTTCTTTCAGTCTTGGGAAAAAAAAATGTGCAAATGTTATACAGTTTGGCTTGAAATCTAAACCTACCAAGACTACTGCTGCTGCTGCATTTGCTGAATCAAGTAGTGAAGAAGAGGAAGAGGAAGACATAACAGAGGAAGAAACAAGAACATCATTTGAGAATGAGGAACTTTCTTCCACACCAACACAACAACAGGATACCCTTGAAAAAGTAATAGAGTATGCTGATACTTTGAGATTGAAGGAGGCTCTTAGGCCAAAACTGTTGATAAGGTTTGTGAAAGGGACAGAACAGGGTGGAGTGCTTCCTGGAACTTTACCAACTTCAGCTGATGAAGGAAACACTACATACGAGTCCCAGGAACTCCAGAGAAAATTCACTGAGAGGAAGGAGGTGAAAAGTCAAATTGAGAGAGTTAACACCAAAGATTCAGGAAACAGGGGAGACAACTTGAAGGATGGAAGAACTAGCAGTTATCAAAGAGATAGGATGAAAGATTACAAACATGGGAAGAATTCTAGTGATCAGAGAGAGGATTTAGAAAGGACACATAACCGAAGGGAGGAAAAGTATAGGTACAATCGATCAAAAGATTGTGATGAAAAGAGAGAGTATAGGAAACAAGAAAAGAATTCCAGGGATAGAGAAAGTAAGAATGATAAGTATGACCACAAGGAATTTCGAGACACAGAACACTCCAAATATGGAAGAAAAACATCAAATATGAAAGAGGAATGTAATGAAGGAAAAAGAAGATAAAGGGAAAATTTGGAAGCTACATAACTTGGCAAAATAAAGAACTATTGTAAATTGAATAGCAAGCAACAGCTGTATTACTCCAATTAACACTTGTTTCCAATAGCTATAATAATTACAATGATTCTTGAAGGACAAGATACATGTAAGTTTTCTTTGAAACTGGAAAAATATATCTAGTCTTGGTAGGTGATTTTTTCTGGATGTGTATGTTAGTGTCTAAATACTACTTCTTATCAAACAATTTTAAATAACCTTTGAGGCCCTCTCAATGAACACTCTTTCAAGTTGAAAGCTCTTCTTACAATTTTTAATTCAACATGACAAAATACCATTTCTTACCAATTTGTTATAAGAACTTTGTCTTCCTCTTCGAGGACTCAAGATTTTTACTTTTCCAAGGGTGCCAGAGATAGGGGTGTTAATTGTAGCATTTAATGTCTAAAATGATTAAAGCAGACAAGGGTTTTAATGAGCCCCAATAAAATTCATGAGTAGAACTACATTTAGAGAAAGATTGTGCTCTTAATTCTTTTAAATGAAGATTAGAAGAAGATCAGAAAAACAAAGGACAGCAACAACCCCACAAATCTGCTCTTTATATTCACTTTGCATTTTTATTTTCAATTATAGTTCAATACGTACAGCTAATGTGTACCAATTTAAAGGTGCCTTCCTGTAAAGAAATTGAATCAGAACACACTTCAAATGAAATACAGAGACACTTGGTATGATTGTGACAGCTATCAGAAATGAAATAACTCAATGTAAACAAGGAAAAACTGAACTATATCTTTAATGTTAGTTGTGTTATAAACCAAGCATGTTTGGGAGTAGGAAATGTCAGAGAATCACAAAGCCACATACCCATGAGTACTGCATACAGTTCCAGCTTTGTCAGGTCAACAAAATCTTTAGCCAGAACTATACTGGTATCAGCAATTATCTCATTTTCACTGTGTAATACTTTAATGGGTGACCATACTCCAATCAGTTCAATACCCCAAACCTTCTGACATCTACAGGAATATTAAGAAATTTCTTTGCACCTATCAGTGTCTATGAAAGTGGCTTCCATATTTGGATTATGGATAAGTCACTATTTGAGAGCATGAAGGAAATAAAGCAGCCCCTGATTTTTTTTTTTGTTGCACCACTTCCATTCCATTTGCAGCAAGAAGTAATATCATTGCACAAAAACATCACATGAACAGAAGCACCAACTTATTTCAGTCACAAAGTTTAGTGTTCAATACACATGTACACTGTATGCATAATTGGCATGACTGATAATTTGATCTCCTCAGGAAATTTTAGTATGTTATGGTAAACCACAGACTACAAAGTATGTTGAAGGGAATCTTCCCTCTATTCTACCAATCATCAGGAAATGAGAAGCCAAGCAAAATAATCAAAGCTTAAGTTGGCCAACATGAGGGCAAAAGGTTGTTAAAACAATTCTGAGAAAAGAACAAACAATAATCAAAGGGTCCCTGTTACAGACCCATAGGACTCACAGCTGTGATTTGACATGCCCTTTTACCCTCATTATCTCCAACATACAAACACCTACTTGGGTATCAGCTTTATAGAATTATAGTTTAGTGAACGATTCAGTTTACTGCATTACTAACAAATAATCACAATTGCTGTAAAATTTATTTTCGGTAACAGTATTGTTTCAAACAGTGTACCCTTCAAAGAGGTATTCAGCAACACTACCATGAAGACAGGGTTATATTGTTGAAATTAACTTGAGCAAATGTTTAGATGTGAAATGTGCAGAGGAATGTGGCTGTCATTGCAGTTACATTTGCTTATGAGCAGTGATGTCATTCATCCATTGTCTCCGGTATTTCATTACTATCTATTATCAGGGAGTGAATAATTCCATCTTTTTTCTTTCCAGAGCTAATGGCTTTGATATAACATGTGTGATTGGCCCAGGTAAAATGAGTTTCTGTTCCATCATCAACAAATTCACCCTGAAAATTGTAAGTGAATGAATCAACAAGAGGCAAATTTTGAGATCTGTTACAGAACAAGAAACAAAAGAAAACTTTCATTCATCTGAACAATGAAAGCAGTAATGCATGGCAAAGGCTGGAAGTAAATCACCTGGATACAAGCACATCATCAGTCAAATGAACATGGATTATAATTATAATTTTACTCACAGCTGTCTCCACCACCACTCCATTCACCCACACTTCCATGGTATCTTTCTCTGAAAAAGTAAGTAGAATTAAATCCACATTTGTTTAAAAACTAACCAAAATATTACAGTTAGGACACATTGTTTAAAGTGATACTTTCTTCTTCTTTTGATATTTTACAGACCTTGGCATATGAAACAAATAGCTTGACAAAGCTCTTTGAATTGAATTCCACTGACTCTGTTTCAATGTATGATGCATAAAGAAAGAGAGGGGCTGGGTATTAAACGAAAATGAAGCTCACTAAGGTGTATATATCTATATTTGTGCATATGTGATCATTTATTTATGTATTTAGACTTGTGGACATTTTGTAATTAATTGTAGTTGTTGGTAATTTACACCAAGGTAACCTGTTGTATCAACTGCACTGCAAACCGTTTCAAAGTTGTCGTCCTTCGTCGAAAAAAAAATCAGACAACTGATTCCTTTGATAGAAACACCTGCCCCGAAATAAGAACGAGCTTATGGAAATCTGAATGCGCAGGCTGTCAGTTACACTTGATCGTGATAAATCTCAAACCCATGGAAACTTCGTATTTAATCTATTGATTCTGTTCACACACAAATGATATCAGCTTTGAAATTATTTTTTTTATTCCCTGCTTAAAAGTTATTGAGAGAAATGCATGGAGTGGTAGACAGTGTTGTCAGTCATGTCACCATCACCCTTCCCATATTACTGACTGAAATACAAACACGATTGGCAGCGATGGAAATTACAGTCGACAAAAGCTGTAATAACAATTATACCGCCGCCCCTGGCTGATTTAAACTTATCCTTACCCAGCACCATTCGTGTTTCCACGCCGTCGAGAAGAAATGTCCAGACTTTAGCAGTTTTCTTGCGATTTTCCACGAACTTCTTAAGTGGTTTGCCGTCAATTTCAAGAGTGTATTCGTATTGAAAGCCACTCACTGCCTCTATATGGATAGTTGCTCTTTTTCCTCCGACATAGAAACTCTCTTTGCCCACAAGTCTAAACATCCAATTATTCCGTATAACTTCCACATTGTCGACCAAAATCACTCGCTTGCCGGTAGTAGTGCCATGTTCAAACTGAATTCTATGCTTCCCGTCGGACAGAGCTATGTCCCAAGTTGCAACAACATCCCTCTCGCTCATTTCGGCGGCCTGTAAAGTTTGACTACGCGGTCAGGAAAGCGATAACAGCTGAACAGGATCAGACAGAGATATAAATGTGGACACACTACAGTGAAGCTTCTGTGACTGGCGAGGCAAGATTCCAGATAGTATTACTATTTTGTTTTCATAAAGGTACTGTAAATTCCAGATTTTTAGAATTAGCCTCGTTCTCAGGATTCTTAGTGTCTCTGACAACGAGGCTTTTGTAGAGAGACCCAGGATGCATCTATGGTTTGTCAGCGGTCTCTTGTGAAAAAAGCCGCGAAATTGACTGTTTTCGTAAGGTTCTCATTTATAATTTCACTCTCTCTCCATTTTCCTCGTGGTCTGTAACTTGCGAAGTTGAATATGAATAATTCGTCTAGAGGAAAGGTAGCGATATCTTTTGCTATTTTTTGGGTTTTCGTTGTAGCCATGGGTGTGTGCCCGGCTCGTATGTCCACGTAACTTTCCTTCTTCACCGGCAATTTCTGTAATTGTTTTAGCTTCGAATTGTTCATTAAGAAACTCTTTACATTTATTGTAATTTAAACGTTGTACGTTGTGTTCTTTTTATTAATATTTCTTCTTGGCGAGTTCCAGCTTACTGATTTTCACGAAACCGTCAGAAAGGAGGTACGTTTTTGAGATGGTTCTTTGTGAGCATTTTCGTGCATTGCGCAGCAAAATTTACATCTCTGATTCTTTTTCGTTAGTCTTCTTTAATATTTTCGTTTCGTTTTCAGGCTGAAGATGCGGTGAAAAATTTCTTTCCGGACAGGGTGTTTGAACTTGATAAGCTTCTTAAGGTAAGATCAATTTGTACTTGTCCTAGCGAAGTATAAGTTCTAGGTCGTGATCTCTTGCTCAGATCCGAATTCGGAAGGTTCTGGGTCAAAATGTAAGTGTTTTTTTGTAGTGATCTTTAAGTATTTTTATCGTAACTGCTCATACCACAGGATACGAGTTGACTTATTTTATACAATAGACACTAGACAAAAAGAAAAAAATTCTTAGATCGATGTGCATTCTTCTCATGAAGCGTCTGAGCAAGAGAAGCCGTTTTCTTTCAGTATACCCATCCCTGGTACATCTATATATCTGCTTGTTTTAGAAAAAAAAAAAAGAAGAAGCTTAAAGAGTTTTTCGTAGGAAACAACTTAGAGCTGGTTTTTGAAAACTGACGAGTCAGTGTTGATAATTGGCGGTAAGGATCAAATACAGTTTGCCGAATGTGTTGAGTTACTTGAACTCTGCAAAAAATACGAGATCCACCTTGTTGGCCACAAGACAACAGAAATTAACAGGCTTCCACGAGAATAGTGTTTTGGATTGTAAGCACAGCTCACTTAAATCTCTCCTCCAATGTGCAGATTTACCTCCCTCCCATAATGATCACTCTCCACTCAATGCACAAAAGATCACTGATGTTGCAAACCAATTGATTACTTTCTACCGTCCTGCAGCCCCTCTTTTATCAGAAAACAATTTTTTTCAGTCCGACATGTTTGACAAGGATTCCATAGTCAGAGTACAAAAAGCTGTTAACATGCCAGTCTATAAAAATGATACCGTTACTGATGCAGAGGTGAGCTCATGTTAAGGTGACTTTATGTCATCACCAATTTTGACTTGAGTTGCTGTGTGAAATGTGAATTGTGCACTAAGTAGAATTTAGTTGGAAAACAATCAAAATTATTTGTCTATTACTGATCTAAATCTCTACTTTTAGGCAATATAGATTTGTGACTTCAATAGAACCAAAAGAATGTACTCCACCATCTATTTTCATCCATTTTTGGCTTCAAAGGTTTTTAGGGCGAAAACTATAAGCAATGGATGTTAATGGGCATTTTGACATAAACCAAACACTGTTATGTCTATTTAAGCTAAAATGCCAGGCAGCACATGGAATTTTATTCTGTGTGGCCCACAATGCCTTGAACTGGGATTTGTTTTTAGATGTTGTGGTGGTCAATGTTTGGTTTTATTCCTGTAGCCATGCAATAAAAAGAGAAAGGTGGCAGATGGTCATGATGCTCAAATTGTTAATCATTCTTTGTCATGTGAGTTTTCATTTCCTTGGTTTTAGTTTGAAGCTCTGGTCTTTCAACTTCCCTCTGGCAGAACATTCTGTACTGATCAATTGTTTTTGTTTGTTTATTCTTTCTCTTTTTCTTCTTGTTAGCTTTCATTACCCATATTCCTTGCAACAAGGTAAGAGTAGAATAAGAGAGATGGTAAGTTTTGAGCTCAATAAAGAAATAGATGTTTTTCTGTTTTGTCATGAGTGTGGGACAAAGAAAAAATTCTGAATCCCCATGAGGAATCAAACCTCAGACCTTCAGATCCTGCCCTCAGATGCTCTACCACTGAGCCACAGAGACTCTAGATGAGCAAGGTCTATTACAAAGTTGATATAACACTTGTCCTGTATACTGCTAAAATCAGCAATGTTGATAGGGTCATGTTTGTCTCTCTTATTCTAATTACAAATATGGCTTGTCACAGAGTAATGTGTGATAGAACACTTTCATCATCACCAACACATCTTGTAATAGATTTAAAAGAAACAAAATGGTAATGTTCTGAGTATTTCTTCTTGCGTAGGCAGTAACACATTGATGTTGTCACAATGGTTACTAAGAGATTATTGGTGTTTTGAAGATCTCTTCTGACTAACACCTCTTGATTATCCCTTCTTTTTTCCAGTATCTTTTGCAAGTAATTGAACTTCTGAAACCAAAAATCCAGACATTGATGGAAAAGTGTAATACTGTAAGTTTATAGCCATATGTTCTAAATGTTATGGTGGTAGTTCTCATATGGTTTTAAAGTTTTTGTGTCAGATATGGCTAATGTGAGTAAATTTGGGAGATTTCTTTGTTTGATTACAGTCCCTCAGGGTAAGTTGCATCCTCCAAAATTGTAATACTCTTCTGAGGATCTTATGCAAATATCTTTAGCCAAACAGGGGGGTAATCTTTAAAGACCACACTAGAGACCAAACAAAGTCAGTGTGTATATGTATGCACAAAGAAAAACAAGGTTGACTGAAACTTATAGTCACGCAATAACTTGTTTGTTAGCTAAATTCTGTATTATTTACTGTACAGTGTAGAACTGTTTCTATTTGTTTTTTTTTTTCTAAAGGTGAAGATGTGGATTCAGTTACTAATTCCAAGAATAGAGGATGGAAATAACTTTGGTGTTTCCATTCAGGTACTGCAGAGCTCAACCACATTAAGAAATAATGAACTGTGAATTATGGTCTAGGTATTAAATACATAGAGAAAGGATTAGTAACTTGCAGAAACTTGTTTGTGGTTCTCTGTAAATGTAAATGATAAATTTGACTTCCACACTTTCTTACCTGACTTTAAAATGTCTTTTTGAATCTCAATGGATACACTGAAGGAAGAAACTCTCAGTGAAGTGCAGAGAATTGAAGGAGAAGCAGCCACATTTCTGGACCAGATATCAAGGTGCTCACTCAATTGCTTTATTGGAAATAATAAATAATTCAAGCTTCAATTTGACAAGGGAGTAAGCAAATATTAAAATGAAGTAGTAATATTTAAATGAAGTAGTAATATTTAAATGATGTACTTTTTAAGAGGGATTTCTTAATTTGGATTACATTATTATATTTCTATATCATTAATGGTAATTCCATGTGTCTTTCAACAATTGTTTCAATGTGTTAATTAGGTAGAGAAGCAAAACCCCCAGAAACAAAAGATAGAAATGGTAAAATAATGTTATGACTTGCAGGTATTACATCACAAGAGGAAAACTTGTCTCCAAAATCATAAAGTACCCACAATTAGTAAGTTGTCGATAATTGTCCTGCAATTGTTTGATTCTGTGTCATTTCCACTTTGCCTTTTCCATATTGCTGAAGAGTATTTTCCCTAAGCAACTTGCTTTGAGCTTTATAACTCTGTGATATCTCTAATTAGATATCAATAAAAAGTAGAAACCATTATGTAAAGGTTGTTATGCTTGAAATCTTCCTTGTTGTTCTTATAAACTGTTGTATTAAACTTATTGCATTAAGAGTTTTGTTCAAGGTCTCTACTTAGCACATTTCACTACTTAAGTCATAGCTATTTTCTGTAAGCTCAAAACTTGCAGACTTTTACCAGTTGTTTGTCTGAGCTTGTCTGCCATTAGTTTTATTGTGCTTTTGCTACTAATTACTGTCAGTCAATTTAATTCTAGGTTCTGCACCTAATTTCAACGTTTTGCACTCAATTTCAACTTTCTGCATTGTTTGGGATTAATTGACCAGTTCTTTGCCTAGGAGCATGCTGAAATTTTTGCATGCATATTATTAGGTGTTATGGTAAATGAAACTTCTTGTGATTGCTCTTATTTCCTTATTAATTGTAACTATAGTTACCCATTCATTTGCTTTATTTTTGCTTATGTTTCAGGATGATTACAGACAGGCTGTGATTGAATTAGATGAGAAGGAATTTACCAGCCTACGTCTCTGTTGCTGTGAGCTGCGAAACCATTATGTAAGAACAATTTTGTTTTCAACTTAGAAATGTTTTCAAATGATCTTTTCCTTGATCAACAGTAAATAGTGAAAGGCATCAAATGTACTATGTTGTGAAATTTTGCTTACTGCATTAACTCTATCTCTGAAATTCACTTAACCTTCAGTGATTGACTAGCAGCTAGCAACAATGACAGCTCTTATGAACTCAATAGATATACTTGTTACACAAATGTTTCAATTGTTTAAAATTGAAGGTACTTATTATGTCTGTGCATTTGATTTCCTTCTACAGCTTTCTTTACATGACACCATTACAAAGAATCTTGACAAGATCAAGAAACCTCGCACAAATAATGCAGACTCCCTGTATTAAAAGTTTTTGTTATCACTGTTATTTCTATGGAACATTTCTTTAACCCACTGAAGATGATTGACTTTGTTGTCACCAATAAATATAGTAAACAGGAAGCTCCATCTCAAATACTGTTCTCCTTGGTGGTCAAATATATAATTGAAGATTTACATGTAACTTAATTTTAACCATTAGTGGCAATATGTAGAAACCTATTTACCAAACCAAAGAGGACCTCCTGCCATGTTCCTGGTTCCTACACAAATTTTAAAGTTAAAGTTGACACATGAATTTGTTTTCAGAATCTAATTTGTGAGTTTTTTTACAAGTATGAATGAGTCAAAGTATAAATCAGAGTATTAGCAAACATCTTAAAGTAACTTTAGTGGTGTGAGCCAGATTTTAAAACAAAGCATATAATGTGTACGTAACAGAAGTACTTCTGTGATGAAGTAATTAAAAAACTTTTAGTGTTATTTATTTTTGTATGCACCAAGTAAGGTCCAGATGTAGAGTATTAATTTTCTCCATTGGATAGAAACCCATGTATTTTTAGCTTTAACCTCATCTCCATTTACTAGTAAGTCCAGGTCTAAAAGCTGTGTCACTGCTATCACTGTTAACTTTAACTTGTCCACTGTTGTAATGTTGGAGTAGGGGCAACCATAGGCCAGCTGTGGTCATAAATGAGCAGGGTCACTTTTCAGATCATGACAGTGAAACAGTAACCCAGCTAACAGTAACCATTTTAGGCTGGCTTTGTTCAGTGTGGCATTTTGTGACCTTGTAAACCAAATGTCAAACTGACACTGTTGAATCTAGCCCTATTATCCGTTGAGGTTTATTCAATTTCAGAGTTGAAGGGTATTTATAGCAGATTATTATTCATAATGAGGATTTGTCAAGTTATGCCGAGTAAGACGTTCCTTCGGCAAGTACTCTCACCCAAACACCCCCCCCCCCAACCCCCTATCTGAGTTAATAGACCCCCTCCCTCAGGGGGACAGACTGACTCACTTTTTGACACCACGCAGTAGGCTAGTTTAGTTCAAGGTCTTCAAATCTTAAACATTAAACCTGTTCCCCAAACTTTTTTGGTGATATGCACAGAGTGTATGAATATTTCTTAGCAGCGCAGAACTCGGTCAAACTTGTAAAAAAAAACTGGGTAAGCTAGTCCACACTTACCGTTTCCCTCAATAGGCTATGGTTTGTATTAGTAGGCCAGGACTATTTGTGATGGATTGTTCATCAAGAAATATCCTAAAACCATTAGTTTCAGGTTCATAGTTGAGAACAAAAAAAGGGGCACTTAAATTATCTAGCTCAGTGGAACTTGCTGAAACAATAGCCCTGTTAGCAACTGAGGAAAAATGGATGTGATGAACATATGTAATTAGTTAATAAGCTTGCCTTTAGCTGGAGAAAGATACATACACAAAATTTTGGGTATTTGTTAGCTTTCCTTACTAATTGTTATAAATTGATGTGCACGAGCGAGAAATTATGCCCATGAGAGACAAACCTCTCCCAGCCCTGCAAAGGGAGCTCTATTTCCGGTAGGTACGTCATGTATGGGCCATTATTATGTCCTAATACATATTATGTCCTATACTTTACATACATGTAATGTACTTTACATACAATACCCTACACACACATACAAGGCTAAGCTAGATACAGCTATACAGGGCTATACACAGCTATACAGGGCTATACACAGCTATACAAAGCTATACACAGCTGTAAAGGGCAATACACAGCTGTACAGAGCTATACAGGGCTGTAAACAGCTATACAGTGCTATACACAGCTATACAGTGTTATACACAGCTATACAGGGCTATACACAGCTATACAGGGCTATATACAGCTATACAGGGCTATATACAGCTATACTGAGCTATACACAGCTATACAGGGTTATACACAGCTATACACGGCTATACAGAGCTATAAACAGCTATACTAGACTATACACAGCTATACAGGGTTATACAGAGCTATACACAGCTATACAGGGCTATACACAGCTATACAGGGCTATATACAGCTATACAGGGCTATATGCAGTTATATAGGGCTATACACAGCTATACAGGGCTATATACAGGGCTATATACAGCTATACTGAGCTATACACAGCTATACAGGGTTATACACAGCTATACATGGCTATACAGAGCTATAAACAGCTATACTAGGCTATACACAGCTATACAGGGTTATACAGAGCTATACACAGCTATACAGGGCTATGCACAGCTATACAGGGCTATATACAGCTATACAGGGCTATATGCAGCTATAGTACACAGAGACATAACAGTACAGTACAGAGACATAAACAGCTCTATAGAGCTATATACAGCTATACATAGATATACATAGCTATACAGAGCTGTACACAGATGTACAGGGCAATACACAGTTATATGGCTATACACAGCCATACAGGGCTATACACAGCTATACAGGGCTATACACAGCTATACAGGGCTATGCACAGTTATACAGGGCTATACACAGCTATACAGGGCTATACACTGCTCTACAGAGATATACACAGCTGTAAATAGCTATACACAGCTGTACAGGCCAATACACAGCTATACAGGGCTGTACACAGCTATAAAGGGCTATATGCAGCTATACAGAGATATACACAGTTGTACAGGGCTATACATAGCTATACAGGGCTATACACAGCTATGCGGGGCTAAACACTGCTGTACAGGGCAACACCTAGCTATGCAGGGCTATACAAAGCTATACACGGCTATACGCAGCTATACAGGGCTATACACAGCTATAGAGGGCTGTACACAGCTATACAGGGCTATACATAGCTCTACAGAGGTGTAAACACCTATACAGAGCTAAATACAGCTATACAGAGATATAAACAGTTATATGGGGCTATAAACAGCTATACAGGGCTATACAGGGCTATACAGGGCTCTACACAGTTATACACACCCATACAGGGCTATTCACAACTATACAGGGCTATACACAGCTATACACGGCCATACAGGGCTATACACAGCTATACAGGGCTATACACAGCTATACAGAGCTTTATACAGTTATACCGAGCTATACACAGCTATACAGGGCTATACACAGTTATACAGAGCTATATAGAGCTATACAGAGCTATACACAGTTATACAGAGCTATACACAGCTATACGTAGCCATACATAGTTATACAGAGATACACATATAAAAGTGACATGAAAAAACGAGTGGCTAAAGCACTATCTTGTGACCACACCTTTAAAACCCGCGAACACGTTGGTGTTACTCGAGAGAAAGATGGTAAATTTGTATGCCAATTTAAAAATGTCTTTCTTGGGTTAAATGAGAACGGAGAGGTTTTGGCCTGGCGATTCACCAAATCGACTGCGTATTCTGAGATTGACGATTTAATCGAAGAACTAAAAACAAGATTCCACAGAGAAGGAGTTCCCTTGGAAATGATGATAGTGGACGACTGTTGTCATGTAAGAAATCTTTACGAACGCATCTTTTCAGGAGTAAAAATTAAATTGGACTTGGACTTATAAAGCATGATGCTCTGCTGTGATTGGTTGTTTTTCAACAGCTCTGATTGGTGCATTTCGATCCTTGCTGTTCACTCAGTGATTTGCTCCCTCGGCGGTCCGTTGTCGCACGGCTCTCCTGTTGTTGTGTTTTTTGATCGTGGGCATCCACGCTTCTGGAATTTCTATTCCACTATCCCTGTTGATGTTGTTAGGGTGAAGTCTTATATGAATAGCCTCTTTGACCCTGCGCGTGTAGTAATAAGGGTCACGATCAATAAACTTTACTTCGTTCCAGAGTGGCTTGTGTCCGGTGTTGTGGGCATGTTCTGAAACGGCGGAGGTCTCGGTACGGGCGAGTCGAATGTCTCAATCTTGCTCCTTAATTCTTTCTTGCATAGGCCTTCCAGTCTCTCCAATGTACAATTGCCGCATTCACAGGGAATCCTGTAAACTACACCATCTTGTTTAGCCGGGTCGACAGCGTCTTCCGGTCGTACTAACTGAGATCTTAGCGTAGTCTCCGACTTATAAACAGCGCGTACGCCTTGTTGTTGTAGGCAGCGGCGAAGCTGTTCGGATAGACCTTTAACATAAGGTAAAACCGCAGTGGCTTTAAACTCGTTAGCGGGTTCTGCTATAACATTGAAAAGTACAGAGACTGGATTGAAGAGTACAGAGACTGGATGACAACTAGCGTTAATAGGTTAGAAGACGTTTACAAATTTAGCCAAGACGGATTTTCGCAAATGAAGTTGGTGGTTGATGCGCGAGAGCAACAGCTTAAGTCTTGAAAATCCAATTGTGATTGTTGCCGCTCTCCCTTCTACACCTACGGTACCATTCCTACAACACGAGTTCCTTACCACCACACCCATCTACATTTCATATGAATAGGTACCCAATAACTGTTCAATGACCCTAGGTTAACTAAGTAGTTGTAAATTCTGATAATGCTATATACCTCCTCATATATCGAGGTTTGAACCGAGAATTTTTCGAGATCCTCCCGATGTCTTGGCACCTTTATTAGGTTGAATTCTTGTACTAGTACTAAGTTGTAAATGCTCACGTTCATGAAATTGAGCCGGAAATCATTTAATGAAGAAAATTATGTTTTCTTCATTTGTGCTGAAACAAATTCTGTAAATCGAGGTTATTTCAGATATAAGTAATAACTATTTACCGAAGTGGAGGTGGCTAGAAGCAGATATTTAACGAGCCGCGAACGGCTTGGCAAATACTCATTAATAGCCACGACACGGAGGCGAATAGCTGTTTTTAGTACACACTAAATCAGTAAGATAATATAGCACAAAAAGATGATTTTAATCGATTTATTCCTACACGTGTGGGAGCGTGAAACTCGCGAGTTGCTCGGAGGTAAATAGCAAAGGATATTCGGAGTTTGAGTAGCTAATCAGAGCGCACCTTCAACGCTTTTCACTACTTTAGTATATACTAATGACCTTTAACTTGTCGAAACCTTATCGAAAACCATTGTATTAATTTTTGACAAAGAAAGAACAGGTTACATGCTACAAGAAGGCTTAACAAGTCAGTCTGAATTTGCTTCAATTTCTGCCATTTGAATTGACAACTTTTTTAACAACTTCATTTGGTTTATAACATAGTACTAACTACACCTCTAGCTTGTAGCACAAGCAAGTTTTAATTAGTGTCTACGTGCAGGGCCAGTCAATGTCAAAGAACGCTCTCTGGCAGTCAAAAAGTGTTTGTTTGACGAAAAGCTGGAAGGAGAGCGGAGTCGAAAAACTAGAGGAAGGAGCAATAGAACAAGAGTAATTCTAAAGTTTCACAATGCGATTGAAGTAGGAGGCCTGAAAGTGCTCGTTTCACAGATTGGTGTTTTTAAATTAAAGGAGCTGCTCAGCCTAGTACAGCCGTGAGAAATAAAGTTTGTGAAACTACAGACATCAAGGTGAATATGATTAAAGAAGCACTTATAAAAGAATACCAAGTCTTTCACTTCTCTGTCGTAGGTAAGAGGGAGTAAGTCCAGGGTAATAAGTCTATCTCTGTAGGACATCTCACCAATCCGGGTTTGTAAGATCCATCTGGTAGCGCGCCGCTGCACTCACTCGACTTGTCCCTTCAGGGAAACCTGAGCAGGCGACCAGACTTGAGTAGCGTAGCAGAGTTGTGACTTGACTAGCGATAAGTATAGCGCGCACCGGGTAGACACGTCAGTTAGTAATGGACATGTCCGCTTTAGGAGCCCACGGAGCTTGTTATCTCAAGTGGTGATGGTATATATATAAGAGTGCCAGACAACGTACCCGTAATTGTAACTTTTAGATCTTTTTCCACGGACACTCGCACAAGTTGTGTGTTTTTTTAGGGTGTATTCGTAAATCAAGGGAGTTTTCATCCGCGTCACAGTAAGCGTTGTGTATTTCTAGGTGTTGAAGTTGATGTTATATCCCTTTGACCGGTCATTCACGTTTGCTAGAGTGGTCTGCAGAGACAGACAATCGCTGACGGAGCTGGACGTTTTTATGCAGCTTGGTGTCATCAGCGTATAGCGCTGCCCTCATCCCGCCTACAGTTTCACCCGGGAGATCGTTAATAAAGATCGTGAACAATAATGGCCCTAACAGGCTCCCTTGCAGGACGCCGGAAGTAACCGGGGCCCATTGCGATGCAGCGCCGTCCAAAACTACCCTTTGAGCTCGACCCGTTAAATAATCAGCGAACCATGCAAGTAATTGTCCCGAGACCCCATACGCCCTTAGCTTGGTCGAGAGAATGGTATGATCGACTGAGTCGAATACTTTCGCAAAATCCAAGTAAATCACATTAGTTTGAATGTTCTTATCCTACTAAGTAGTGGATAACATTTTTTGTTCAGCTCTGCAGGTTTTCTACGATCGCTTGAGCACTTAAGTGGTATCTTCGGCCTATTTCGGAGTAAGAATTTAAAAGAAAATTAAGAAAATTCGTTTTACAGCATTTTTATACTTATTAGATGACAAACCGATCCTTAATTTCATTTTTGATGTGCCTAATCCTTCGCCCTTCAGGAACAAATAAATCTTATGCAAACTGAATCGTTACAGCAATTGAAAAACGATTTCGATCACATACGTTCAATAGAATAGCAACGGGAACTCAAAATTTCTTCCATCCATTTTTACACATTTCTGTATATCTGTGTATAGCTCTGTTAAGCAGTGTATGGCTCTGTGTAGCTGTGTATAGCCTTGTATAGCCCTATAGTCCTGTATAGGTGTGTATAGCTCTATTTAGCTGCGTATTGTGTGCGTATAGCTGTGTATAGCCCTGTATAGCTATGTATAGCCCTGTATAGCTGTGTATAGCCCTGTATAGCTGTGTATAGCCCTGTATAGCTGTGTATAGTCTCGTATAGCTGTATAGAGCCCTGTAGAGCTGTGTATAGCTGTGTATAGCTATGTATATCTCTGCATAGCTGTGTATAGCTGTTTATAGCTGTGTATAGCCCTGTTTAGCTGTGTATAGCCCTGTATAGCTGTGTATAGGCCTGTATAGCGGTGTATAGTTGTGTATAGCTCTGTATAGCTGTGTATAACCTTGGATAGCTGTGTTTAACTCTGTCTAGGTGTATATAGCCCTGTATAGATATGCATAGCTCTGTATAGCTGCTTATACCTCTGTATAGCCCTGTATAGCTGTGTATAGCCCTGTAGAGCTGTGTATAGCCCTGTAGAGCTGTTTATAGCCGTATCTAGCCTTGTTTAGCCCTGTATGTGTGTGTAGGGTGTTGTATGTAAAGCACATTACATGTATTTAAAGTATAGGACATAATATGTATTGAGGACATAATAATAGCCCATACATGATGTTCCTACCCTATTTCCGCCCGTGTTTACCCTCGGGCGCCCGTTACGTTGGTCACGCAATAGTACCTAGTAACTAGTCCCTACGTGTAATTAACATTCAATCAATATGGCGGATAAAGGAGCATTAGAGAAGGACACCTTTCTAAAGTCAATTTGTAAGTATTTTCTATCCATGACTATTTTTATGTAAGCGAAGTAGTGTAAAATGGTTAATTGGTAATACAGAAGTGAGGAGGCTGATTGTTTCTGTCAGATTTTATTGTCACAATTCGTAATTTGGACATCCATGTGTCAAAGTGATTATGCCGCTGTACATCGGTAAACGGAATGAAAGATAAATGAACTGGGAAACCCGCTGCCATACAATTACCTTATCTGGTCATATGGTTATGAGACTCTTTATGTAACACAACCAAAGAAGGAAGAACGTTTGAAAGTTAATTGTCTCTAGGTATTACATGTCTCTGATGTAAATGTGACAGATAGCAGCCTGGTACCAAATTTGCAAACAGTGGCAAATAACGGAAACAATGTCAAGAAAGGAAGGGTGTTATTTTCATGAGTATTTAGTTGAGTCTGTCAGTTTTGAATAAAGGGTGCTTTTATGATTATGAAGCTGAAACACGAGTTCTTTTGCTACCTTTAGTACACTATTTATGGGATCGGGATTTGACCAGAAAGTGCTAAATGTCTTGGATTTGGTATTTGACTGCTCCCTTGGAGCTGAGAATCACCTGAGTATGGGATTCGGGATATGACTGTAAGTCAGAAATTTGAAAAAATGGTCATTACCCCAGTAAACTGACTAATTGCCTAAGGGAATCAACTGAGCAAATTTTAGCAAGTGTCAGGATCATAGTGGCATGCACTAAACTGTTCCTACTGAATGGGGTGTAAGTCTATCACAGGTTAACCAAGAAAATGCTCTCAGATATCCTGCTGGGTTAAAGTATTTGTGTCCCACCCTGTCCTGAGGGAAGCTTCTATTCAAAGTTCTGATCATATCTACCTTAGTAAGTTCTCTCTGAAATAATTTTTTCTTCAATGTTGATGGTGAAGTGCCCTTAATAGAAAAGATCTGTATGCTTATAAATGTCAATTTCCCTCTCATTCTTTCGGGAGTGGAAGACCTATAAATTTATTTTGCTTGCCACAGTGTTGGGAAGATTAGATCAGGGAATGCTTGTGATAAAATAGTGTTGAATGTAAAAAGTATTTGCTTTATTTGTCAGTAAACAGAGGTCCAAACAAGAGGCAGATAAAACCAGCTGGTAACAATTCTCTCCTTCAATTGGCTCTTGGAGAGGACAGTGAAGACAGTGAAGAGGATGCAGATTTTGAGCTTAATGATGATGAAGATGATGATGAAGGTGCTGATATCCCTCAGACTCCTTTAAGTCTCTTTGATTTTGATTGAAGGGTTTAACAGATCTCGTTTTGGTATTTTATGGTTTTTTCCTATCATTTTTCTTAAAATTGTCCCATTCCCTCAATACAAAAGTACAATTTTGTTGTTGAGCATTACCCTGAATTTGTCTTTTTGCTAAATTTTGTATTTTGTTCCTTTCAGTGATATGTGATAAGTGATTCCATTTTGTTCTTGTTTTGGATCTTTTGGAAGGAGAGCATTTTAGACCCAGGCTATTGTTTTTTCTTATCTAAACAGAATCTAGCAGAACAAAGCTGTGGTGAAAGCAGGCAGAGTTTGCAAAATTTTTTGCCTTTCATCAAACATCATTGTGACGTGATCCATTTTTTTTTTTTTTTCATTGAAATTCCTCATTAAACTTGGTTAGGCAGCATCTTTCTTTTTAGCTTTGTTCTAGAATCCTACTCAAACCTTCTTAATTTTGAAGTCATTGCTTATGAATGAATACAAAGAATATCACAAAGGTTAATTGGCTCAGGCAAATTCTGGGAAAAACAATCTAATCATACCAGAACTAACAATAGTTGAAGCTTTCAATTCCTCAATAAAATGAGAGAATTTCTTACCCTACATTTTCAGCTTATCACATCAATGTTTTAACAACACCATCTGCCAAACTCATGGATGATGTTTGCCCTTATGCAGTATTTAATATGCTGCATTTTGGCTGCCTCTATGCCTTAACTTACCTTTTAAATAATGATTAATTGATTTATTGATAATTTCTGAAAATCAAGCCTAGTGATTTGCCCAGTTGTAATTGCATGTTATTCATCAGGAGGTTCTGGTTCAGATGAAGAGACTGATATAACAGAGCAGCAAGATAAAGGTCAAGTCACCAAAAAAGTACAAGAAGTAAGCGAAGATGATGATGATGAAAATGACGTTGACGACGACGATGATGATGATGATGATGATGAAGATGGAAGTGAATCCTTGACAGCTGTCAGTGCTCTTACTGTAGGTGACTTGATAGAAGTTATGAAAACCAAGGCTAAAGCTGTCACCAGTCAGCCAAGCTCAGTGGTAAATCAATTTAAAATTCTATCAGTTCTATTACATGCAAAGGGGCATCAGAGGCTAGATTCAAATCCAATTTTATTTAATTTATTTTTTGTTGAAATATCCTGTAATTACTTTTGCTAATTAAATTATTATTTCTTTACGAAATGTGATAAACAAACCACAAAATATAGTTAGCAAATGATATGACCACCCCCAAGCAAACTAGGCAAACTACACATATAATGAATGTATATTTCTTTGTAATCATAAATCCCTCATAATCATGTATTCTGTATTAACTGCTGTTGAATATTTGTCTCAGATGAAACAGTTTGTACCTATTGTTAATGCTAAATTTTCTTTTCTCTTAATCCTGATTATGAGACAGTTAAGAGACATTTAAGAAACAAAGGAAATTGAGGGATCAAATAATAGTATGCAAAGTTTTACCTGAAATTAATAATTCTAGCATTCACATACTCTCATCAAGGTTTAGATTTTATAACAAAAGGCTAAATTAATGCACGAACAAAAGATCAATATTTGCTTGAAAGCCTCATCTATGACCAATTGATAATTGTTTGAGTCTCTTTTGTATTTAAAATACTTGCAATAACTTGTGGCATGATATTCACAGCCTTCTTGTAATTGATCCCCTAATAAACTAAAAACAGAATCCTGTAAGGCTTTTCATACTATTTTCTGAATGTAATTACTTCAAATAATCCATGATCAATCAAAGTCTGTTTAGGAGTCAACGGTTTTATTAATCAGTTTCAAACATTTTTCCTGCAGGCCTCCAGTGAAGTTTCAGCTTCATCCAAGAAGGTGGACATATTAATTTGTGGAATCTGCCTGGATGACATTAGGTAAGTGAATACTTTTGAAAGACTTTGATACTTTAGCTTTTAGTATTTTTTGCTTATTAAATTAAAATTCCCAAAAGCTGATAATAAACAACATGTAGTACTGTTGTTACATTTTCACTCTTCCACGTATAATTAATGTAGAGTTATTGTCAACATTTGACTTCATTTTGAGTTGATGTTTGTAATAACAATGTTTGTATAGATAATATGGGTAGTAAGGACTCTTTAATCCATGATTAAGGTAAGTTTCCAAGAGCACTGTTTAACATACTGGTACCAAGTTTTCAAAACAGATGAAATTTAAAACTTCTTGAAAAGTATTTCTAACTGAGATGAAAAGGTTTAGGAAAAAGATGGAAAATTGTGATGAAATCATAGATTGAGGAAATGAACTTTCATTCTGTATAATTCCCATTAAGTGTTTAATTACCTTGCTTCAAGGGGTTTTATGCAAACCAAGGTTAATTGTGAGGTGATATCATAGAAGAATAAAACCACCAATGGTAAATGAACCAGGTTTGCAACAAAGCTGTGTATTAAAGCTGGTAATATGTGGATTAATAATTTTTGTTTGCTGCTTTGTTCAAAGCTTATTCCACTTCCAATAACTGGAACCTTGGCTTGTTCAAATTTTATGAACTGATATGAACCAAAATCAATGTCTGTTTTATTTTTGTTTTACATATATATTGTAATTATATCCTTGGTATTTTTAATCATTTGATCTCAACTCCCTAAAAATCAAATCTTCAGTTTCCCCTGAAGGTCTCAATAAGATAGAGATGATTATAGTTACCATTGAAATAAAGTTATACATTGAATTTCACCATTATTTTGTATTTATTTCTAACACAATCTTTTTCAAATGTATTACAGTGATGAAGGGGATGAAATAGTGGAATGTGATAACTGTGGAATCACTGTTCATGAGGGTAACAATCCATTACTGTCATTGCTTTTCCTTTGTGCACCTGGCCATAACTTAAATACTAGAGGATGAAAAGTTGACAAGAGTCTGTCAATGGTAAACTGATATTCCCAAAATGAGTTGCCTATTAAATGGTTTCCACACAATTACATAAAAGTGGTCAGGGGAAAAACTCTCTGAGGTCAAGGAGAAAGCTGTAACTGTTTTTATTAAAAATGTTGAAAAAGGTCACTAAAAATGTCTTTTTTTACCTTTCTGATTTTTTGGCTGCAAAAATGTCACTTGTGAAAAATTTTGTCAATGAATGGAAAGGATGCTTGTGAAGGGAGTTTGGATTTAAAAAATACTGTAAGTTGCATCAGAAAGAAATTTATATCTATCATGGAAAGTCAGAATAAGGCAAGGAATTTTGAAAAGTGAAGTGATGTATAGTCTAGTTATCAGTGAAAACTAATCTGTAGCACTGGTAAGCAGCTGCCTTGATATAATGTGATTGTTGTGATAGGTTGCTATGGTATCAACGATGAAGACAGTGACTCTGGAAAAAGTAATGATACAGACTCACCTACAGAACTGTGGTTTTGCGATGCCTGCAAACTGGGAGTTCAACCAGTGAGTAATCAACACTTTATCTTCTTTAACTTGTGTTATGCAAAACATATGTTTTAATTGTTTTTATTTCATTCTTATTGTTACCTTATGTTGTTAATAGGACTGCGAGTTGTGTCCAAATCTTGGTGGAATTTTCAAAGAAACAGACACAGGCCAGTAAGTTGAGAAGAGTAGTGATTTCATATTATTATAGTTTGTATGATCTTAGGATTCTTTTTGTTTTGCTCAGAAGGGAATGTAAGTTGATAAATTGATGTTAATGTTTCCTATGAAGGATTGTATAACTGTCAATGAAAAAACTCCTTTTTCTACGGGTCATTGCAGTAAGCAGTATCACTACATGCAGTGAGATGTAAACCATTAAGTATGTAATGCTCTTTGAATGTTGTATGTCCAACAGATGGGTTCATTTGCTGTGCGCTCTCTATACCCCAGATGTGGCATTTGTTAAACCTGAGCAGCTTCAGTGCGTCACACTATCAGAAGTTCCTCCTTACAAGTGGGGTGCAAAGGTAAATAATTGCAGCAGTAGAAAGATCAACAGAAAAGTGTGATCCCTGAAAAGAAGTTATGACTGGTTCAATATATTGTGAGCTTTATTCACTTTTGGCCTCCATAGGATTGTACTCTCTGTGAAGATGAGCGGTTTTGCAGGACGGGGGTGTGCATTGAATGTGATGCTGGAATGTGCAGGACATACTTCCATGTCACATGGTAACTAACACAATACAATGTGCTGCAATGTCGAGAAACCAAACCTTAGTACTTCTCACTTAAGTGACTTCAAAATGGTTTTTGTTCCTCTTGATTCTATCAAAAATTGTATGTTGATTTAACCACTGACCATATTTTTTCAGAATATTATAGCAATATCTTATTTATATCAGATTTCTTATTTATATTTGCATTTAAGATCAATGCTAAAACAACATCAAATGCTTATTTTTATTCCTATTAGTGCTCAGATGTATGGACTTTTGTCAGATGTTCCAGAAGAGTGTGATGAGGTACAAAAATGCTCTTTAAATATACTTCATAATTCAATGAAGAGGTGAGGGAAAAACAAGTTTGAATTTCATGAAAATCCTTAATGCTAGTAAATGTAATAATTAGTGACTGAGTTGTACTCTCAGGTAGCTTACTACTGGTTTATTATATTCTTAGATATGAAAAAAGATGGTGGTGTTTTGTAGGTTTTTGTAAGTTGTAGTTCTGTGTACTTTATTTTCACAGGATGTTGCAGATCCTCTATTTGCGCATTCTCAGGTAGCTTACAACTGGTATATTGATTTCTTAGATATGAAATAAGATGGTGGTGTTTTGTAGGTTTTTGTAAGTTGTAGTTCTGTGTACTTTATTTTCACAGGATGTTGCAGATCCTCTATTTGCGCATTGCAGGTTGCATGCAGATAAAAAAACAACTGCAAACAGGGTAAGATCACACCAAAAATTGTGGAATTTGCTGCTATGAATAAAGAGCAAACATAATTCATAATTAGCTCAATTAAAAAGTAAAAGACTCAAAACACACCTATATTTTGTACAGAACATTACTTTTAATTACTGAGTGATAAATGTGAGCTTCTGTCTTGTCATAATGCTTTCTCCTTTCCTAGAGACGCCAATGGCTAGCATACCAGTCACGCTACAAAAAAGCAAGTGAAAGGCGGTCAGCAGAGGACAAGGTATGTTAAAGCTATTTCCCTTTCAAATGGAATATTTCCAAGTAATTCAGAAGGACTGCTTTCAATGATGAGTTCTTTCTTTTTTGACAGGAAAGAGTGAAACACTGTTTGGCTAGCATCCGTCAAGAATTTCAGGCAAAGCGAATGAAAAATCTCACAAAAGTTTTCAGTAAGTGTTCCAAAGCAGTGTCCATACAGTGTATTTTTTATTTCAAACAAGCATATAGTACCACGCCTATTTTATGTAAGATTGGAGAAATGTCAACATCAATGTGTCAAAGATAGGTTTGTTTCTCCTTGAGACATCTTTTATCAAAGAAGTGTTCAAAATTACTTGAGGAGGCTTCCAGCTCATTAATTGGTCTTGTAGGTGAATTTGGATTATATAGGTGAAAAAAAAACCTTAAATTGTGAAATAAGTGTTCTTTTAAAACATGTTTTTCTTTTTTCTTTCAAAGCTCCCTCAGAAAAAATTCCTCGACTACTGAGCACATGTCCAGGAGGTGAGAAAGCCATCTTAATAATAGCATATATGTATATATAAATATTGAGTTAGGGAAAAAACAGAGACCACCCTTTCATACCGACAAGCCTGTTTATATATATATATATATATATATATATATATATATATATATATATATATATATTCCCTTAGAACGCACAGGCTGTCAGCTGAAGGCTTAACACGAAATTATCACTTGAGTGTTTGTTTAACAAGGGTTAGTTTTGCTGATTCAGATAGAAATTGTGCAAAGCATTTGCATAAAGCATATTTGATTGATAATTTTGTTTTTACCTTGTGATGGCTCTTATGGTATGGCTTTCAATCACTGCCAAAATTCAAGTTTTATTTTCAACACTCAAGTTTCATTTTCAACAGCCAAGTTTCATAATTCAACATACAAGTTTTATTTTCAACATTCTAGTTTTATTTTCACCATTCAACATCTATTTTCAACATTCGAGTTTTGATTTGAACTTCACACTTGGCTGAGTCGTTTATGCCATACAAAATTATCCCCTGATTCCATGACATATTTGCAAGAAAGCAATACTGAAATGCTGTGATTGGTACAAGATATCCAAATGCTGTGACATGATTGGTGCAAGACACATACCTTAAGGCAGCAATCTGATTGTTGTGAGATGCATACCCCTATGTGGCAATCTGATTGGTGCTTAATACATACACTTATGAAGCAATCTGATTGATGCAAGATACTTCCCCTAATGCGGCAAACTGATTGGTGCACACACTAACATAGAGTTATTTTTTTATTTATTTCTTTTAGATAACTCAAAAATGACTCTTGTAGGCATAACATGTCTCTATTTCTTAATGCGTTACTCCTAATACCTTTCAGTATTACCCAAATAAGACTGCTCAATCATTTATAGAAGAGGTTGGATATTTTACTACAGGCTGACAGAACCACATGGCACTTATAATTTTGATACTGTCTTTATAGTTAGTCAGGTTGATCCAAAAACATATGAGAAGCTTGACATTTTCTATTTTAAATTAATTTTCCAGCATGTCGTCAGCTTTTCAAGAAAGCACAACTATTGGGCTACACTACAGGGCAGGTACTGTTACAATAATTAGCATTTAAAAGGTCTCATGCTAAACCACAAAATAGGTACTGGGTAGACTGGGGTAAATAGTTACTGGGTAGACTGATTTCAGAATATAACGGTGCAACAACTTTAACAACTTTATTTTTTATTTGTACCCAACAGTTATACGTAAATTACTGCAATTATAAACAATATAGATGATACAAGTTACCCTTAATTAGAGAGATAGGGCGGCCACACTTAAGTGATCAATTGATGGATATTAGTGCTACTTACCACTCAAACACACACACACACCCGCATCTACATAAAACAAAAAAAGCAGGAAAAGAAGTAAATAACAGGAGACGTTCCAATGTTTCATCTGTCTCCTTCCAGTCAGTCGAGCTCATAACTCAATATACTATTCCTTCTCCAGAAACGAAATGTTAGTGGGTAGTGCGTGCATTGTTTGACGTTTGGATAGTAAGTTTAGGAAGGTCAAACTCCACAGTTGTAGTGTAATTTTGTTCATAACTGTGTTGCCTTTCCTGACAGGTGGGAATTATCACTTTATCTTTCAGAGCCAGGGTGTCATGAATGTTCGTCGCAAGTGGTTTGTTCAACCAGCTCTCACTAGCGAATTTGTGAACTATTACCATGGTAACATCGTTGTTTGTTTCCTTTAACTTTTTAGTCTCCCGTTATTTTGTGTTCCTTCACTTTTATGAGCATAATTCAATTTCGACTGCATTTGCCGCAAGTTCTGTCTTTCATCTGATGAAACCTTTCGAAATATTAGCAATTATAGTACTTTCAAGTGCTGTCCTTATGCCAAGTGTACCTTTTTTTGTAGTTCTTTGGTTATTCCCTTTCTTACGGTCATAGTATTATCGTTACTCTTCGTGTATCGTCTTTCCTAGATCGAAGTGCCAGATTGAAGGAGATGCAGGAGCGCCAAGACGAACTGAGACTGAATAACAAGCGATTGCAGCAAGAGGAACAAAATTTAAGAGAAAAGTATCAAGCGGTAAAGCACTTGATGTTTTTTAGAGAGTTGCTGCCTTAAATGGTTTGTCAATTTCACGAGTTTAAAGTTTAGTTATCATTAAAGATCTTCGTATGGTTTTGATACTATGTAGAAACAATGGTTTATGGATATGACGAGGGTACATTGTTTTGTTTTCTTTCTTTAAATAACATTTAATAAAGACAGCATCATCAGTAAATAAATTAATTTTAGTCGAACTTTCGAAAAAGACAAACTTTAAAATTCTATCAAACACTGTGTTAATGCTATTCACTTTATTTTACGTTTGGTTTTTTAGTTCTGTTTGTTTCTTTTTAATCTAGTTAACGGAAAGCGTTCAATGTCTGGCTGAAGAAGTCCAGGAGAGAAGAGACGAATCATTAGAACTTCACCATGTTCTGTGCAAGTTGGCTGCAAATGTAGGACAACGTACTTCGTGCGTCTTATAAATCATTAGAACTTCACCATGTTCTTTTCAAGTTAGGTGCAAATATTGGAAACCGTAGTTCATTTTTCCTATTCATTCTGTTTTCTTGTTTACCTCCTTCTGTAGTTGGAAAGGAAAGGGAAATATATTTTTTTTTTCCTTCAATCATGAGTAAGATTAATCAGGACTTGTTAGTGTTAGAGGACAGACCTATGCTCCTTATCATGAATCGTGAATTTTACTATTTATTTGTTGAAGTAAGCAAGAAAGAAGCTCAGCGTTTACGGTATTTTGATATTGATATTGAACCAGTCATTTCTCTTATTCTGATAACTACAGACCGCATAGCAACTTTTTTACTGTGTTTTTTATTTCAGGAGTTAGCTAAGCCACCCTTATTAGAACTCAAAAAGCCGAAACACTCAGCATCGCAGACGAGGATTAAGTCACTTAAACTGAACGTGTAGGTGAACGTACTCCATAGTATGATTTCCTTGGTAGATTAGGTTGCGAATACACAGATAAAAGCATGCGCATTAAGCACTTCAGACAAATTTAGCTCTCTTAGTGGCTCCCTTCATTTGATGAGCATCTGTATGTATTTGTTGTGGGTTATATTTCAGTTGTGCGACGTGTAAAACAACAGAGAATCAACATCAGCTGGTGCAGTGTGACACGTGTCATCATCATTATCATCTTGGATGTGTCGATCCACCTCTAACACGCATGCCCAAGCGTTCAGCCAAGTGTTTGTGGTAGGTTATGAGAGCGACAGTTTGGAGACTGAGATTAGGGGGGAGGGTCAAGCTTCACCATGTTTAAAGTGAAAAGCGTTTGATATCTAGGGACCTTTGTATTAACTTTATTCTTACTTCTACCACATACTCATGACTACCCTTGCTACAGATGATTAATTCCTTTCAGCAGTTCTTTTAAGGACCACTTATCTGTGTGTGTTCCGCGTCAGTTACGGAGTCACAATTTCAGTAGCTGCATAACTGATCGCAAGTTAACTTTCTTGTCTTTCTTGACTTTTTTGTCGCTCTCCTAAAGAGAGCGATGTCGAGAGAAACGAATACGGTACAAGAGCTTTGGCCAAACCCTCTGCATAAGTATTTGCGCTCTAAACCGTGAGAATGATATGTATCTTGTGTCAACAGGCAATGTTCAGAGTGTGACCCAAGTGAAGATGATGAAGAAATGGAAGTAGATCCACAGGACACCACACCCATCTCTCAATCGCGCCACAGACGGGTCATCAAGGAGCCGAGCAAATTTACTCCTGACAAGGGAGAGGTAAGGCCTAGTACTCGTACGTGTTGTTTAATCATGCTCTCTTTTTCTTATTAGCTTAAGTGTCACAATCAAAATAATAGAGATAAACCACTAAAAAGAGAAAATGGAGAACTTTTTTCTTATTTCTATTTGCAGTGTAAGGTTTATTATACATAAGACATATTCGTATAGGAAATCAAGCAAATAATAGCTCTGGTGACCGAACCGATATCGATAATGGGTGACAGCACTAATTACATCTGGTTTTCCTCTTTTTAAGGCAAAAAAGCGAAAACTGAAGACGGTCAAACGGAAAAATCCCACAGCACAAGCCGAAGATGTGAGCAAAGTGAGTGTTTACTGATTTAGGTTTAATTTGTACGTTGCATTCATTATGCTCTCTCAACTTGTTGTAAAATGTGAGTATGTTCTTTTTCCACATGAAAACAAAATACATAGAAAGAATCATGGCCCAAATTCTCACTTAATACTGTATATCTTAATAAAACTGCAATGCGACCAAAACGTACTTAAACAATTAAAGGAATAACGGCAAAAATTACCAAAACTACTTTTAGACATAAAATGTGATAAGACCTTTTTAAGTGTTGATACCTTTGGTTTGTGTTACACAGAAACCTAAACTATCATCCGACTCAGAAGCAGCACCAAAACGAGGACGGCGGCCTGTGAGGAGAGATCCAGAGGGTGCGGACCAAAAAAAGAAGCCAGTGGATGTGCGGACTGAATGTAGCGTGTGTAAACATAGTGGAACCAATGCTAATCTTGTCAGGTATAAATCAAAATTATCCTACCGTCTTGTCATCAGGGTTTACCGTATATTCCGCGTAATTTATCGCTGTATCTTTACTCTCCAGGTGTGACAATTGTCAGCTGTGTTATCACTTTCATTGCCTTGACCCTCCAGTTAAGGTAGGTAGACTGTGATGGTAGTTCACACAATAAGAACTGGCACGTGGCCTTTAGTTTGCGTGCAGCTCAAGGAGAAAAACACTAAGCCAAGAGAAACCAGTGATTTGGTGCTACATAATAGAGTATAACTGCAGAAAAGTGGAGCTGGTCAAAAAGCATGACACAGAGGCCTCAGAGCCCATCAGTTGTTTCATTAACAGCTTCTTCAAATAGATAAAAGTCACATGATGCGTGTGGACAGACGTATAGTTTAAGTAACTTTATAGAGCAACATATCCTTTGCTGTGTGTAAATAGCTTTCTTACTTTTGTATTTAGGTTAACCCCAAGAACTAGTAATTGAGTTATCCAGTCATTCCTTCTGACGAAGGGCTAACGCTCGAAACCTCAACTTTGAAACTCTTTATGGTGGTCAATTTACATTATGAACGCAGTTGATAAAACCAAATGATCTATTTTTACTCTCCCACCGACGCGGCACCACAGTTTCTTCAGAAACTTACCCCCTTTAACCCCGAAACTGCCGTTCATTATCCATTGCTGTGTGTTGATAGCTTTCTTACTTTTGCATCACGTGTAGGCTAATCCCAAGACTCGAGGATATCAGTGGGTATGCAAGGAATGCGATGAATCGGTAAGTCCTGATTCTTACCAAATAGTCTGCCAGCCAAAAAGGTTCTTTGTCTTCTTATCGGAGGAAAACTGAGGGAACTCAATTTGAAATAAAAATTTACTTGTATGAGTCTGTGAAGGTGAATTTTGTAGTAAAATAGTGAGTGTGCTTAATCTTGTAACTTTTTGTCTTTAAGGAAGGGGAAAGTGAAGATATGGATGTTGAAGAGTCGAACACGTCTGATGCGAAAACAGACAAAACATCGAAAGAAGGAAACGAAATCAGTGAAACATACACACAAAAAGGGGAAGAAAATAAAGAAACCAGTGATGATTCTGTAGATCATTCCTCGGTAACGAGCCCTGAGGAAAAAGACAAGAAAGTTAATTTATGAAAGACTTCTTAATTATCTGAGCTCCATTTTATTTAACTTTATGAAAAAAATTTTAGAAAAATCTAGATATCTTTCAAAACTAGAGCATTGTTGTCATTTAGTTTGTTTGTTGGATGCTTTTTGATTATTAGGTTATTTTAACAATGTTCACATCTAACCGCTCTTGTAGATTCAGTCAGCAAAGAACCTTAAGACCATCAGGCCACAGAATTAAATGCGAAAGCAACTCAAAGTGATTTGGTGTTACTGTTCAGCGGACCACTCTCGCGTCATTTACATTTGCTCGTATTAAACGGGTGGTCCAATGCATTGCGGGCTCCCTCTTTAAGTTTACAATTGCTAGGCAGTATCAGCCTTTTTTTCGGTTTGTTATCAAAATTATTCCTAAGCCGTCATGACTCAGTTTTCGTTAACGTATATTACCTTACTTGATATCTACCGTGCAAAGAAGGAAAAGAGGGGCCAGGAACATTTGGACCCAAATAAATCTTGGTGCTTGGTGTAAAGGTATGACAGCGTCCTGATTCGGTTTGTTAGAAACGCGACCAAGGCCCAGGATTTAAAATTAAATAGTAACTTTTCAGTTAGATCATGTTCTACACTTTTTCTGCTCATTAATTAGAGCGGAATTGTTTGGACGTTTTTCCGTGTTTTTTCATTGAATTACGTTTTGCTACCGCGGAGATATACCTTCGAATTTCAAGAATTTAAATACCTTGACGTATAATCAGAAAGTATGTTGATGACATTCGCACTGATGATAATTGTGGTGTGTGTTGTTTCATGAAAGCCTCATGTTAACTTCCACGCAGTTACCACAAGGAGATAAACATGTTAACTGTCTAAGGCAAAAGGAAACCCAAACTCCGTTACAGGGAATGGCTTATTTTTATTGACCATGTATTTAGGGTTGTGGGAAAGCCTGTGACACCCAAGGAATACAAATATTCCGTTCCAACCAGTAAAAATTATGTGTCTCTGGGAAAAACCACTACCAATTCCTGTGTCTCCGCAGAATGTTAATTTTGCGAGACTTTTTCCACGCATCAATTCGATAAACAATTTGACAACCAGTCCAATTAAATTCTGCTCTCTTTCGCTTGTATTATCTCACTGTAGAGGCAGCAGAACCTGTTTGTTTGGAGTGCAGTTTTGATAGCAAGCAACTGAACTGTGGCATTCGTACATGAGTATGTTTTTAGTGTTATCTTTTGTTTCTACCAAGAGTAAAATATTTGGGAGCTTCTGCATCTTAAGCGCGACATTTGTTAGGATCAGTACTTTCCCCAAATAAATTAGTCCTTATGTAAATGAGCCCATTGTAATTCTGGTAATATCAAAATCACTAGGGTGTTAATTTTGAAATGCAAAGAAGCCTGATAACGCAACATGATCTCGAGACCGAAATTACGATTATCGTTATTTCCAAATTGGCACCAAATTTATGGATATAGTAATTTCGTGGCACTCTTTACCAATCCTCTTTAAACGTGTTAAATAAAGAGAAGGACTCGGTTCCACTGTCTTACAACATTCAAGATGGCGGAGGAAAGGGGTAAATGTGCGTTCAGTTGTGATCAGCATGATCTCGACACCAAAATAACGATTATCGTTATTTCTAAATTGGCCCTGAAATCACGAATATCATAATTTCAGTGCATGTCTGAGACCTTCGGGCTCGAAGCTTGGGAACTAGTATTCAGGGAAAGATAAAATGGCGGCTTACGGCGGCGAAGGAAATCTCAGTAGTTTAATATTTAGCGTGAAAAGGCTTGGGTGTTGTGATCTGGTTCTCAAGTAAAAAAAAAAATCACGGTCTGCAATGGCCCTACCACCTTTTGAACAACAAGAAAACATTGAAACGGTGGTAAAAAGCAGCAAGTTTCGAAGTCTAAACGAAAGATGGGTAAGCTGAGTTTCAGTCAAATATCATGACATTTGGGATGTAATTTCGATACCGAATAAATAGTTCTACATGGTTATACACGCATAGGATTCTGTTGTGTTCACGTGAAGGCCATTTCAGCCATTCCTGCCACTTGTAAGTGGTAGGAAATAAAAGATATGTATAGTTGTTTCGTATTGAAGCCCTGTGAAATCAAAAATTTGATTTATTTCTTCTTTGTTTTAGGTGGTCATTATCCATTACTTTTGGAAGTCGATGCTGATGAGAAAGAAAAAATGTTTATGATTATTTCTTCTCTCGAACATTTTACTATTTAGGTACCAAATAATCTTGATACTGAAGACCATTGCATCCTATTATGAAAAATGTACCCCTGATTGCTTTGTCAACATGTATGATGTAATATACCTTGAGATTTGTGGGATTTTCACATGTAAACTAGAAGGTTTACGGTTAGATCGCTCCATGGTTAGATCGCTCCAAGTCAGATCGCTCCATACCGAAGTCAGATCGCTCCACTCGAAAGTTAGTTCGCTCCATCAAATAAGTTACTTCGCTCCATACATAAGTTACTTCGCTCCATGAAGAAAACTAACGTGGAAGGTTGATAAAAGACAGAAGGATAAGGGAAAAGAAAAGAAAGAGTATTGTAATGTCACAAGTTTAAAAACAAGTATGTTTGTGGCGAAGGCGATACTGTTAACTTATGATTAACATGGGACAAGAAAATTTCTAAATCAATGACGTGTTTTTCTTACTTAACAATCCATTAAGAACGCACGCGCGCTTAACCTAAGAGCGAAGAAATAAACCTCATGTAAGGAACTCGTAAAGTGTAACCTACTTTATTAAAGATGGCGGATACACACGGGCCAGTATTTTATTCGAATGATCTTTTTAACACATTTAGACCATAACTTTATCATTTATTACACACTGAAACACTTATTTCATCATTTATTACACACTGAAACACTTATTTCATCATTGGTAATTCGCTTTGGTGGGTTCAAGTGAACGAATCGTCGATCACTTTATATTTCAGCAACTTGATCGCAAGCAACATCAACTATAAACTACAAAGATCAGAAGTAAGTTAGTTTATTAGTTTTCTACGTTCATTACACACTGAAACACTTGTTCCAACATCGGTAATTCGACCGATCGCAAGACGCAATACACATCATCAACTATAAACTATAAAGATCAGAAGTAAGTTAGTGTATTTGGTTTCTACATGGAGCGAAGTAACTTATGTATGGAGCGAAGTAACTTATTTGATGGAGCGAACTAACTTTCGAGTGGAGCGATCTGACTTCGGTATGGAGCGATCTGACTTGGAGCGATCTAACCATGGAGCGATCTAACCGGATACCAAACTAGAAATACCTGTAGAGGGTAATGATGTACTTAATGCAAAGTGTTTTGGTACAAAGTCTGCTTTGCTGTAATCTACCTGAAGGTGCTTTTTATATGCTAGTAACACTTGCACAGCCCAGTCAAAATGTTCTTTAGTAGTAGTCAAGCTGGCTGTTGTAATTATAGGCAGCAGAGGCCAAACCTCATCCTGAAAAGCAGTCTGAAAGGTGTGAAGTCAGTGGAAGATACTTCATTGTAGGTGGCCAAATTGCAGGCTGTCAGCCCATTTTGAGTGAGTAGTTAAACTCAAGATCGGCTATTTTAACTAATTTTATTGAGAGCCAAATCCTGCAAGGCTTATATTCTGTATTAATTTGAAGTGTTACTTTTATGTTTCTTATTTTGCAGTAAGTGGGCTTGTTGTGGCCATTTTTCTCTCAAACATTTTTTTCAGCTTAGTCAAAACGTTTTTTAGAAGTAGGCAAGCTGGCTATAGTAACAGAAGGTAGAGACCAAACCTTGTCCAGACTAGACGCCTAACAAATGTTCTGTGTGGAAAGCCAAATCCCTGGTTACCGGCACATTTTGACTAGGCTATTTGTTATTTAGCTACTCTTATTATTAAAGATTACTGCATTCCTTTTTAATAATTTGCTGCCAATTGTATGCTGTATATAGCTTATGATTTGTGTGATTTTCAAGAGTAAATTAGAAATACCTGAAGATGGTAATGATGTACTAGATAACGTACTTGATGCAAAGCAATTTTGGCACAAAGTGTATGCCTTGTCCTCAGGTGATTTTAACATGCTAATAAGATTTGTTATTCAAATAATATACATCAGCTGGAATGGGAATATTGAAAGAAAAATAATAATATTTAACCATAACAAGTTTTGGTTTTATGTCCAAATTAAGCACTTAATTGAAGATCACTGCACTGATCAGGCCCCGAAGGCCAAAAAAGAGCTGTCTGCTGTTAGTTTAATTTTTGTCATTTCTATTGATTTATTTTATTTATCAATGTTTCTTTGAGTTATAATTCATTGACCTCTTTCAATAGTGCAGGTTCGCTCGTGTAACCTAATCCCACATGTATGTATGTACAATCTCAGTTGAAATTTTGAGTGGCAGGCAAGCTGGCAATAGTAATAGGCAGCAGAGGCCAAATCTTGTCCTGAATAGAAGTCTGACATGTGTGAAATTGGCAGCTATTTCATTGTAGGTGGCCAAATTGTTGGCTGCAGCACATTTTGACCTGGCTGATTGTGTGTGTGTTATGTATGTGTTCTTCTTTTTAGGTGTTAAACAGGTCAAAGTACCGAAAAAAACCTCTGTGATAACTTGGTAGTCTAAGATGTAAAAATTTTTAATAATAAGGTAAAGCTTGATCATTCTTAAGAGTTTGCATCTGTTCTAAAAGTTTTGGGGAGAGTTAGGGGAGCATTATTTATACAAATGTATTTAAAAAGTAACAAAAAAATAAAAAGAACTAGGGCAAAATCCCAATTTGCTTTAAAAGTTTATTTTATTAAGAGCATAATTCTGGATATAGCTTGGGATTTGTGTGATTTTCACAAATTGTTAGGTTGTTATGTAAACTTAATTTACAGGAACCTTGTTAGTTTTCAGCTTCAAGAACAAGTACATAATTGCAGGAAAAGCTTGAAGCTTGAAAAATTGACTGATGAAACTGGAACAGATGTCATGAGATTTGTACAATAGGTTGGCCTGGGAGGGACCAAGAATTAAAGAATTCATTGATTCTCTTACACCTTTTGTCTGCATAGTGTGCTTCTGTAGAGCTTAGTTATTGCTGTAGAAAACGCTTTTGGAGGGCCCTTGAGATCACTCACTTTTGAGCTAGTTGCCCCTAGGGAAGAGGATATCTGTACTTATTATCTCCCTGGGGGGGGGGTGAAGGGTTAAAGACTGATTCTTCTCCAGTAGCCACAAGTACCCCTGCATATGGAAATTTTGAACACTATTAAAGGGCTAGTACCCTCATTTCATACTTGAATTTCTAATTTAGTGTAAGTTATGACAAATAATGAATGTAAATTCATCTTGGTTGTACAGGTTATATACAGCAGTCCTTAAAAAAAAATAAAAAAGGTATTTTTCTGAATTAAAAAAAAAGTGTTCTTGCTTCAAAGTAAGTGCATGATATGTCATTCAATTAATGCTCTAGCAGAGTTTTTGTTTGAAATGCCAAAATCAACTTCATGAGTAAGGACAAAAAAAAAAGGCAATAAGCAAATGTTCCTCTGTATCCTTTATGTCAATTTGGGCTGAAAAACAGGTTTTTTTCCTTTTGCAAAAATTAGCTTATTTCACGACCAAAAACGATGCAAACAAGCTGAAACGTTATGTTTTCAGCAAAACAGCGATAGAATCTGCGAAAAAACAATGGAGACAAGCTAACACACAGTGTTCTCAGTAAAATTTGGGCAAACAAAACCTTAAAAACCAAAAAAAAAAACAATTGCGCTGACTTACCCATTTTTTGCCAAGATAACTGCCAAAACACTGAAAACTAGCTTGAAACTACATGTTTTTCACAAGATCGCGACGAAATCTGTCTAAAAACTCCAAAATACGGTAGAAATGTACGATTTTTGCAAAATTTTTCGCTAAAGTTGACAAAAACACTAAATTCGACTGAAAAACACGTTTGTTTTTTTTGCAAAAATAAGCTTATTTCAGTTTTAAAAACGCTGCAAAAAATGTTCTCAGCAAAATAGTTTAAGAGTCTGTGGGAAAACACAAAAACCAAGCTTAAACCAAGTGTAAATTGATAAAAAGGCCCGAATTGCGCATTTTGGCAGTTATTTTGGCAAAAAATGGTATATTTTGATTTCAAGCAAACTTTCAAGTAGTTGTTAAAGTTTAGAGCCAAACACAATACCAAAAAAAAATTGGATGTTTTCAGAAAAAATTGTGACCCTCAGCCTAATCATAATCCCACCCTACCCAAGCCCTAACTCTAGCTGCGAGCTATCCTAACACTAACCCTAACCCCGGGTTAGGGTTAGGGCTCGGGTTAAGAACGGAACTTTTCACTCCAGTCAAAATGATGCAACTGGTTAACATGGTCCAACCAGCCAAAACAAGATAAAATGGTTTAAACGGTGAAAAGATTTTAAATACGTGACATGGTCCAATCGGAAGAAACGATCTCACTTAGTAAAATGGTGCGACTGGTTAACATGATCCAACTTGATAAAATGATGCCAATATCTAAAATGGACAAACTGGTTTAAATAATCCAACCAGTTGAAATGGTCTAACTGGATAATGCATGTGTAACCAGTGAAATTGGTTCAAATAATTCAGGTAAGGATGGTAACATTAGTTAAAAAGATCCAGCATATTACAGTGGTTCAACTAGTAAAAATAATCATCCAACTACCAAAAGTTATTAAACCCCAATCAAAATTAATCCAACCGCTTCAAATAATCTAACTGGTCAAAATTCTTCAGGTGGTTATTTAAGTGAAAAAGGTGACAAAATCTTCTTAAAAATATTTTTGAAGAGGCTTACACCCTTACCCTAAACACTAACCCTACCCCCAAACCCTAACCCCAAACCTTCACCCTAGCCCTAACCTCAACCGCAGACCCTCTAACCCTAACACTAAGCCTAAACCCTAACCCTAACCCTAGCCCCACACCATAACCCTAAAACCTAACCCTAAACCCTAAACCCTAACCTATAGCCCTTAACCTAGACCTAACCCTAACCCTAACCCTAACCCTAACCCTAACCCCAACCTTCTCTATCTATCCTGTAAGTGTACCAGTCGGCCTATCGTTTGTTTTTCAGTAAACTTTCAAGTAGTTACTGAAATTTACAAACACAATACCAAAAACCCTGCAATTGAATGCTTGTAGAAAAATATTAACGCCAACCCTAAGCATAGCCTCATCCTAGCCTTAACCCTAATTCTAACACTAAACCCCGCTAACTCTAAGCATAATTTTACCCTAGCCCTAACCCTGATTGTAACACTAAACCCCTCTGACCCGAAGCAACCCAAACTCTAACCCTAACCAGGTAATGGGCTCCTGCCCTAACCCTATCCTCAACCCTGACTTAAACCCTTTACCATAGCTTAGGATTGGTTTGGGGTTTGGGTTAGGTTTAGGATAGCACAGAGTTAGAGTGAGCACAGGACGAAATAGCATGATTCCGTAATTCGGAAAAATGAAACTCTATGTTTCCACATCATTCACTTCTTCCTTGGACCTGTTATGTTTCCGTTATGATTCCTGAACGGAAATATGACGACACGTTTCCGTTGCATTTCTGTCAACGGAATATTATCATCGCCTGTTTCCGTTACGTTTCCTTGTACGGATTCAAACTTTTACCGTCAAGTAAAACATATATTTATAAAGTGCTGTACAGTTCTTACACCACGTTACCATGAAGACGTGATCGTTCGAGGACAACAAAGGCAAATTGACGTGCATTAGGTGTGTACGTTCGTAGGAATCATAAGAAGTCCTAGAAGCTTCGATGTTTTACACTGAGCTATGTGCATGTTAATTTTGGAACTGTTTCGAAACCTTACAAAATTGAATCTTTTAAACTTACTCTGTGCTTAGATTTTTAAGCAGCTGGATCATTTGAGCCAGTTTAGTCACTCAAACCAGCAATACAATACTAGCCTAACTGGATAGTTTTAGGGTTAGGGTTAGGATTTTCAAGTAGGCACACGCAGTTGTGTGGATATTGTGGTACATGGAGTTTAGTAGAGTGTAGATTTTAGCAGTATTTGCCAGTGTTGACATATTTATAAAATTATGGTTCCAAAGCGCGTGTCACTGTTGAGAACCCAAGAAAATCATGAGAAAGTCGCCGATGGATTAGCCATAAAAATAAGTCCAACTCTGAGTCAATGCCAAACCACAAGAAAGTTGTGAAACTCGCGCCAATGTAAAAAAAAAAAAAACAACTGAGGTTCGAAGTATGGGTCGCTAACATCCTATGAAAATCATGGGAAAGTCGAGGAGATTGGTCATGGTACCAACCAATGCCACTTTCCCATGAAAATCAAGAAACCTGTGGTAACTAGCCAACATATGCTAGAATGACAATCTTTAATAAAATTCATATCTAATAAGGATGTGTGAAATGGCCAATATCGCTCCTGGCCGAGATACTGGTTTGCCGTGTTTTGGCAGTTATTTTGGCAAATATGGTTAAAATCAAATCTGTGTAAAAACAGTAAAATCAACGAGTTATTGAGGTTCGTCAACATAGGGAGGGTCCTCTTAGTCTAGAGAAAAACTTCTGCCCACGGCTAAAGGCGTTAAATTAATAAATTGGTATATCTGGGCGGCATATCAAACAGCAACACTAAACTTCTCCTTTCTCACAGCTTTTTCCCCTTTAACATCTTTGTTCATTCCATTTTTTTTTAAAGTAAAAACTCGTTTTGGAGGCATAAAGGTCCCTAAAGCAACGTTTCAAGATTTTATGGCGATCTTGTGAAAAACATGTAGTTCCAGCTAGTTTAGAGGGTTTTGGCAGCTATTTACACAAAAAGTGGGTAAAATCAGCCCAATTTGTCGTGTTTCTGACGGTTTTTACGCGTTTTTTCCCCAAATTTTACTGAGAACACTGCGTTTTAGCTGGAATAAGTGTTTTCACATGGATTGTATCCCTATTTTGTTAAAGACATCGTGTTTTTGAATGTAAAATAGGCTGATTTTTGCAAAAAAAAAAAAAAAAAGTGTTTTTCAGGTCGAATTGAGCGCTTTTGTCAACTTTTGCGTAAAATTTGGCAAAAACTCGTGCGTTCTGCCGGATTTTGGTGTTTTTAGATAGATTTCATTGCAATTTTACGAAATACATGTAGTTTCAGCTAGTTTGCAGCGTTTTGGGCTTGAGACCGGCAAGAGTGATGGTAGACACTCTTAGCAGAGATAATTGTGCTAGCAGATATTAAAATTTCACCTGTAAAGACAATAAATTAATTGAACACAAGAAAAAGGAAACTTGATAAAAAAATTAGAATAATGGCGGGGAGAAAAGAGGGCTGCACTAAAGATCATGTACTTGTGTTCTTGAAGCTGAAAATTAACAAGGTTCCTAACAATTTTTGAAAATCACACAAACCCCAAGCTATATCCAGGGTTTTCTCTTAATAAAATTAACTCTTAAAACAAATTGGGATTTTACTTTGGGCCTTTTTTTTTACTTTTTATGTACATTATTTATGTATAAATAATGCTCCCCTGACCCTCCCCCAAATTTCCAGAACAAATGGAAACTCTTAAGAATGATCAAGCTTTACCTTATTATTTAAAATTTTTACATCTTGAATTATCAAGTTATCACAGAGGATTTCTTGGTACTTTAACCTGTTTAACACCCTAAAAGAAGTGCACATATATACTACACACAATCAGCCCAGTCAAAATGTGCCACAGCTGACAATTTGGCTGCCTGCCACAATATAGCTGCCACTAACTTCACACTTTTCACACTTCCATTCAAGACAAGGTTCAGCCTCTGCTGCCTATTACTATCACCAGCTTGCCTTCCACTCAAAAACATTTTGACTGAGCTCATCCATACATACATACATAAGTGGGAGATTAGGTTACATGAGCGAACCTGCACTATTGAAAGAGATCAATGAATTACAATTCAAAGAAACATTGATAAATAAAATAAATCAATAGAAATGACAAAAATCAAACTAACAGCAGACAGTACTCTTTCAGCCTTCTGGACCTGAGCAGTGCAGTGATCTTCAACTAAGTGCTTAATTTGGACATAAAACCAGAACTTGGTATAGCTAAATATTATTATTTTTCTTTTAATATTCCCACTCCAGCTGATGTGTATTATTTGAATTACAAGTCTTATTAGCATGCAAAATCACCTATGGACAAGGCACACACTTTGGACATAAAACCAGAACTTGGTATAGCTAAATATTATTATTTTTCTTTTAATATTCCCACTCCAGCTGATGTGTATTATTTGAATTACAAGTCTTATTAGCATGCAAAATCACCTACAGACAAGGCACACACTTTGCACCAAAATAGCTTTGCATCAAGTACATTATCTAGTACATCATTACCATCTTCAGGTATTTCTAATTTACTTGTGAAAATCACACAAATCATAAGCTATATACAGCATACAATCAACAGCAAATTATTAGAAAGGAATGCAGTAAATTTTAATAAGAATATTACTAAGTAGTTAAATAACAAATAGCCCAGTAAAATTGTGCCCGTTGCTGGGAATTTGGTTCTCAATAAAATTAGCTAAAATAGCCAATCTTGAGTTTTACTACTCACTCAAAATGGGCTGGCAGCTTACAATTTGGCCGCCTACAATGAAGTACCTTCCGCTAACTTCACATTTTTCAGACTGCTTTTCAGGAAGAGGTTTGGCCAGCTTTTCTACTACTCAAAAACATTTTGACTGGGCTGTGCAAGTCTTACTAGCATATAAAAAGCACCTTCAGGTAGATTACAGCAAAGCAGACTTTGTACCAAATGCTCTGCATTAAGTACATCATTACCCTCTTCAAGTATTTCTAGTTTACTTGTGAAAATCCCACAAATCACAAGGTATATTACATTATACATTCCAGTTGACAAAGCAATCAAGGGTAATTTTTTCATAATGGATGCAATGATCTTCAGTATCAAGATTATTTGGTACCTAAATAGTAAAATGTTTGAGAGAAGAAATAATCATAAACATTTTTTCTTTCTCATCAGCATCGACTTCCAAAAGTAATGGATAATGACCACCTAAAACAAAGAAAAAATAAATCAAATTTTTGATTTCACAGGGCTTCAATACGAAACAACTATACATATCTTTTATTTCCTTCCACTTACAAGTGGCAGGAATGGCTGAAATGGCCTTCACGTGAACACAACAGAATCCTATGCGTGTATAACCATGTAGAACTATTTATTCGGTATCGAAATTACATCCCAAATGTCATGATATTTGACTGAAACTCAGCTTACCCATCTTTCGTTTAGACTTCGAAACTTGCTGCTTTTTACCACCGTTTCAATGTTTTCTTGTTGTTCAAAAGGTGGTAGGGCCATTGCAGACCGTGATTTTTTTTTTACTTGAGAACCAGATCACAACACCCAAGCCTTTTCACGCTAAATATTAAACTACTGAAATTTCCTTCGCCGCCGTAAGCCGCCATTTTATCTTTCCCTGAATACTAGTTCCCAAGCTTCGAGCCCGAAGGTCTCAGACATGCACTGAAATTATGATATTCGTTATTTCAGGGCCAATTTAGAAATAACGGTAATCGTTATTTTGGTGTCGAGATCATGCTGATCACAACTGAACGCACATTTACCCCTTTCCTCCGCCATCTTGAATGTTGTAAGACAGTGGAACCGAGTCCTTCTCTTTATTTAACACGTTTAAAGAGGATTGGTAAAGAGTGCCACGAAATTACTATATCCATAAATTTGGTGCCAATTTGGAAATAACGATAATCGTAATTTCGGTCTCGAGATCATGTTGGATAACGAGGGACTGCCTTTCTGCTATGAGATTAGACGCGCAGGAAGCTGGTATCCATTAAGCGTGAAGTAAGGATAGAGTGAAGACCTGGTAATGAATAGTAACAAATATGGCGGCCACTGCGAAATTTACTTTCAAACTTTGTAGTCAAATCTGGATCAGGTGGGAACGCATTGCGCTTCTTGGTCGTCTTACGCGAGTTACTATGAGTCACAAGGGACTTACGATATGTAATCGAGGACTATGTTTGTCCAGCGGTAAGCTGTTTGTGCTAAGCATACGGGAAAAAATAGAGAAACCGGGCGGCCATGTATAACCCAAGGTGAAAGAAAAAAAAAACAGGCAAATAAATAAGACGTTCAAAATTTGTGTTCCTTATTGAAAACAAAATCAAACAGTACTTTCACGGGTATATACACTAAAACTTGACTTCTTAATTAATCCCAGTAGCCCTAGTTTTATGTTTTAAATTTTGTTACTCACGGAAAAGATTCCTAACTTAAATAATTTTTTTTAATACTGATGTTTGAAGACCAATACTCGATGTTGGAGGACCAATGTTAACAAAGAGCAAGACCAGATTATGATAGGCCACAACATAACACTGCCCCCCCCCCCTCCCCCTCCACCTACTTACCTCTAAATCTGGACCATGTTGCTGTGTGTCTAAGTAGATCACAGAGGACGTCAAATGTGGTGAGAACAAAAAAAGTGGTACACAAGGTCCAGCTGAGTGGTCATCGATGTTCCTACCATATATGATATTTACATCCTCTTTCCTGGGTTTCATTTAGTATATCAGTGATGATTACATTTTTATTTCACTGTTCAGTTTCCATACAAAAGATGCCAGACACTGAATGGAAAGCAAAACTCACTCCTGAACAATTTGCCATCTGCAGACAAAAGGGAACGGAACCAGTAAGGCAAACATTATGTAAAATTAAGGGTGTTTTTAAGACAAAAACCGATGTTTAAATAAGGTTGTAATTTATTTCCATAATTATTTTAAATTTTCTTTTGTAAAATATTGAATTTGGGAATTTTGAAATAACTAATTTTTTTCTGGTTTGTTGAGTATCTCTATGTTGTATGCAGTCCTCAATTAGTGTTGGTCATGCACTAGAGTAAATCTTGACACTTGAATACATTAACGTACTCAAAAATTGTTTGCAGCCATGGTCTGGTCAGTATGTTGATTTCAAAGGAAAAGGAATATACAAGTGTGTTTGTTGTGGCAGTGATCTGTTTTGGTAAGACCTTTTTTTCTTGTAACAGTCATCATTGGTTCCTCACTGCTGTAAATCATTTTTTGTTGAATGCAGTTCACTGAATTTAAGGAGGAGATCACCAGTTATAAGTGACCATCAGATGTGCTGCTATGGTTGGTTGATTACCAGTAGTTGGCATATTTCAATCCTCGCTGTCTCATTGAGTTTTCCTTAATTGTCTGTTGCACACCTCACACTTCTTCTGTTGTGTGCTTACTGATTGGTGCAGTCATGCTTGTGTATTTTCTGTTTCACCTTGTTTGATTTCACCTTTGTTTATATTGCCTTATTGATCCTTACTGTTTAAAGGTGAAAGATCATGGTCAAAAAACTTTTACTTCTTTCCAAAGCAAGTAATGTTTGAAAATCTAATGCTTTTAATGCCTTATGCATTGTATTTTGCATGTATACTTACCACAGGGAATATTTTGTTGGTTTACACAATTCCAGCTCATCCACAAAATTTGATTCTGGCACTGGTTGGCCATCATTCCATTCTGCTATAGAAGTAACCTCTAGTGATGCAAAAACACTTCAACTCTCAGTAGCTGAAAAGCACGATTACAGCCATGGTATGGTTAGAGTTGAAGTACTTTGTCAAGAGGTGAGATATTTTTTTTCAAAGTAATGAAAATGTTTACAAATTCATATATTTTACATAACAAATAAAATAAGCACACTGAACCCAGTAACTTACAGCCTGATTGGGGAGTAAACATGATCATGTTGGAAATATAATCAATAAAGAAATGAAATAACCCACCAAATGAGGGAGTAGATATATGGCAGTTGGATTGACGAGGGAATTGCAACTTACAGTATTGTGTGGTTCTCATTTCTTTTCTTAGTGTGATTCTCATCTTGGTCACGTATTTCCAGACGGTCCTCCACCCACTGGGTTGCGATACTGTATCAACAGTGTATCACTGAAGTTTAATCCAAACAACAAGGAATAATAACATAGGTGTTATGACAAGCTACAGAGTTTCCTTCCTGTTAAGCTGCAGTGCAGTTTTCCCTCTCTTTGAAATATGGAAGAAACCAGCCAAGAACTGCCCAATTTTACTATCGGCATTGACCATTTAGGTCCTAATCCAACAAGCAACAAAAATAAAGCCGAAAAAAACTCGCAAGTTGCACGTTTCTTAAATTTGTCTCGATAACTTCGGGTCTTTGACTTTTAAAACATTTTTTAGTGACACGTGAGTTTGTTTGGCTTTGATTTTCTCCATTTTCCCCGTAAATTTTGAGCTTTTCTTTCACAGTTATCAGTTCACCGACTCAAATTTTCTTGCTCAAACCAAAGTATAAAACGTGGCGTGTTTTTGACCAGCCAATATTAATAGCTCTGAAGTTCAGAAAATAAAGCTTTCAACAATATATCTATTATTATGACGGCTCTGAGTGTGAAGGAGAAATTTAACGGATCATGTGTACTATAGGTGGACTCGGTCGACATATCGGGCGACAGTCGACCGATATATCGGTCGACTGTCGGTCGACTATCGGTCGACTATCGGTCGATGCTCGACCGACTATCGGACGATAGTCGACCGATAGTCGACCGATAGTCGACCGATAGTCGACCGATAGTCGACCGATAGTCGCCCGATGCATCGACCGATATGTAGCGATCAACTGCCGGTCAAGTATCGGTCAAGTATCGGTCAAGTATCGGTCAAGTATCGGTCAAGTATCGGTCAAGTATCGGTCAAGTATCGGTCAAGTATCGGTCAAGTATCGGTCAAGTATCGGTCAAGTATCGGTCAAGTATCGGTCAAGTATCGGTCAAGTATCGGTCAAGTATCGGTCAAGTATCGGTCAAGTATCGGTCAAGTATCGGCCAAGTATCGGCCAAGTATCGGTCAAGTATCGGCCAAGTATCGGCCAAGTAGCGGTCAAGTAGCGGTCAAGTAGCGGTCAAGTAGCGGTCAAGTAGCGGTCAAGTAGCGGTCAAGTAGCGGTCAAGTAGCGGTCAAGTAACGGTCAAGCAGCGGTCAAGTAGCGGTCAAGTATCGGTCAAGTATCGGTCAAGTATCGGTCAAGTATCGGTCAAGGATCGGTCAAGGGTCGGTCAAGTGTCGGTCAAGCGTCGGTCAAGTGTCGGTCAAGTGTCGGCCAAGTATCGGTCAAGTATCGGTCAAGTATCGGCCAAGTATAGGTTCACTTACCGACCATATCGCTCAGAAGAAAATAGGCTAAGAAAGAGTGCGAGGTTTTTTCGATATATGTTCCCATTTGGTAATGGAAAAATGCATTGTAAAGTTGGTCGCTCTTGTGTAAATAATGTTGTGCCTTAACGTATTTCCATTATTCCTAAAACTACCCGGCTTATGCTTTATCCCTGATGTCATGCTGCCCTTAATCCAACTTACCTAAAATAATCATTATTCCTTAGCTCTTATAGCTCTAACAGGGCCTCAACGTTATATTCCTTGTTCAACGTTACCGATATTAACTGTCCAGTTTATGTCGGTAATGGGATCCACCTAGATTGTATCAGCTAAAATTGCAGTGTGTAACTGCCCAGCTAAACGAAAAGTAAATGATCTTTTGAAACTGAACTAGGCGGTTAAACTCATAAGCAAAGCGATTTTATAAAGACTTCTTTTTGCAGTGCAAGGTCAGCCGTTGTTTGTTTTTTTTTATTATTCTTGTTATTTTACCTAGAATAGGGCGTCTTTTTGGGGGTTTGGGCCTTAACAACGGTATCAATTTTTTTCATCCTTAAATAGGGAACTCCGCGGCACCCACCTGTCGGAAATACAGAACTTATCCGCTTATAAGAACCTAGAATTCACGAACCTGTTAGACTAAAAATACCAATTTAGACCCCCTTTACAAAAGAACCTATTTAGCCTAAATTTGAAACAGGTTTCTGTTTTAGAAAATGAACCTTAAAGATCTTCAGGCAAAGATAAAAGACATGACTCTCAAAAGTAATGAACTTAAACATGTATGAACTATAAAAATCTCTAAATTTGGTATAAATAATGTATGAAAAACGGTAGTATGTACATGTTGGTTTTGAATTAGAATTCACATGAGTACACCCTACGAGTAGATTTAGAACTGAGAACTCAGATTCTTATAAGCGGGTAAATACTGTAATTTGACTTACTAAAACGAAATCAAGTCTGCAATGAATATCTGATTGTCTTTGCCTCCAGATAAACCTCTTGCCATTTGGATTAAAAATTCTCCAAACATCGCATAGCTCCAAATTTTCCATCGCATTTTGCACTACCTTTAAAGCGTTCTGAGGTGTTCTGGCGATGCCAATTTTTCAGAAAAAATTGAGAGAGTAAAAAACATCCTAAGCAGCTGGTCTGCTAGTAGACTTACTCTTCTATGTAAAATCACGATCATAAAAGCTTTTGCAATATCCCAAATTGTACATATCTTCCGACGCATCAGGGTGCAATTAAGGAAATCAATACCCTGCTATATGACTTTCTCTGGGAAAGCAAAGGGGACAAAATTAAAAGGACACAAATGATCAATGATTACGATAAAGGAGGCCTCACGATGATAAATATTCAAAGCTTTAATAAATTGCTAAACAAAAAGTGGGTAAATGGAAACTTCTCGTAGACTTCCACCTCCAGAAGTGTAGGGGGAAAGTAATGTTTTTAAAGTGCTACTACGATCAAACAGTCGATATCCATTTTTCATAATTTCGTATAAAATATGACTGTCTAAAATACCTTGCTAAATATCAATCCATTACGACCATCAGAAATCTTTTTTTTAATTTGTATTTTTATTTCCGAGAAGTTGCAGTCGCCATTTCTTTATCTCGTTCCAATTATAGCCTGGTTGAGAATTAGGGAAAATGACGTCAAATGCTCAAAATACCTCGCGTAAAATAACTCGAGTGTGCTAGACTATTGCAATGTTTGAATTTATTACAGGTACAGTAAAAAACCCTTTTTTAAGAACCTAGATTTTAAGAAAAAAATAGTGAGGACTCCCAAATTTCCTTTAAAGGGGTAGTAACCCAGGGGGATTTATTGTATCGGCAGTATTGCCTTCTTCCAGCACCCAAACATTTATTAAAAAATATATTATAATTTATAGTACAGGTGCTTCGCGGTTCACATTCTATATCTATATCATTTGAACCAATGAATACACCGAGCAGTAAAAACAAATCGAAGGTTTCCGAGAAAGGTCCAATTTCTCGTATTTTACTTTGTAGGTTTCGTGCGTATTACTCACATTTGACCGTATGTTACCTGTGTGTTACTCGTATATATTCGTAGGTTATTACTTGTATGTAAAAAAATGTAACTCGTATGTATCTGTATGTACCCATATCTGACTCGTATGTACTCGCACTCCTATGTTACTCGTATGTAACCCGTATGTATCTGTTTGTACCCGTGTGTCACTCGTATATACTCGTATGTACACGCAGGTACTTGTATGTTACTGTTACGTTACTCGTGTTACTCTTGTGGTGTTTTGTTTCCATCGTTTTTTGCCAATTTTGTGGACTCAAACGGGAATCACCGCGATTGTAGGAGAGAGAAACGCACAGAAATTACCTATGTTCTTCAGGCTAATCTTAATGAAATTTTTTCTCATGTCGAGGACAATGAGTCGACATTGAGTGAAGAATGACGTGCATTAATAATTCGCCCACTTATTTGCATCTCATTGAAAAAGAATGGCGAACATTGATAGGTACCTCAATCTTTAAAATACACACGGACAAATATAAATGACCAAGTATTCGAGAATTTTATCTTACCCTGCTACACGTGTTAATGAATTTAAAACCACACCCACTCAACCTTTATACCTGCACTGTATAATGAACAACATAGGGAGCTCCCGAAGATTTTAACACAATTTCCGATCGTTCTCCTCCGTGTAAAAACTCCACCGTTCTTGCTACAATTTTTTCGGAGGATCGTTTCCAATCGTGTAGTAACTATTTACAATCGATACTTTGGAAATGATAAGGGTTGGGGATTATTTGAGGCGTGGCGTTGTATAAATCTATTGCTGTATGAAGCTTAAGTCAGTCCAGGGATACGATTGCAGTTAAATTAGTATATGTTTTGGCTTTGTAGGGGCGACTTTTCAAGACGGAGACGTTGAGGACGAATTGTGCGAAACCGAAGAGGAGCCAAAGCCAATGGAGCCAAAAAAAGACAAGTGCTCAAAAAATTCCCGAGGTTTGTTAGAAATTTGACTGAACACATTGCATCCTTAAAAGATCGTCAAAGATAACAAAAAATCTAGCAGAAAAGTGACGTAGGCGATGGGGACGATAAAGTTAATACGTCTCTTGCAAATTATCTGAAAATTCTCCACGAACTATTGCCGGACGACTTTTCTGAACTGCCCAAATAAAAAAATACGAGAAACTGTTTGTGAAATGTGATAAGGTTCAGCAACACTTTGGACTTTCTGACTTACTATCGCGCTATACCGCCGGATTGTACTGTAAAAGAGTAAGTATACGACCACGGCTGCTAATTCTAGAAGAAAATGTACATGATAATTTGACAAATATCTGCCAAACTTATCCTTTAGAATAGGTAAAGTTTCAATATTTCATAAATTGGGGAAACGAATGGTAATAAATTCTGAATAAGGACATTTTTCTTTCTAATATTCTAGGAACGGTCCAAGGATCCAATTTACAAGGAATTCATGACAGGTATTTAGGCGTTCTCGAAACAATGAAAGAGAACCAGTGCTCCCTTGCAGAGGCCATGCGACTTTCTGGTGTCCCACGGAACACCCTCAGGGACTTTATAGGCATCTGCGAACTCAGAATCATCGACAAAGAAAAGTACGAGAGAGTGGTCCAATTAGTTAAGGAAAAGACGGGTAAGGTGTCGATGAAATTAATTGAATCGAAATGTAGGGAAGCGCTCAGTGATTATCGCGCCCAATCAAGTAGGTTAAAAACCGAGCAAAACCTTCTCCCGTTTTACCCAAAGGATGATTTTTATATGGGAAAATAATTAAAGAAATTAATTAAACTAGTTCATCCATTATCTTACCGTATTTACTCTATGAAGCGCCACGTTTATTCTTTTTTTTTTTCGGTGCGGGACGCTCATTAGAGAGCGGAGCTTATTCAACAACCATCATATTTCTGAAAAAAAAAAAAAAAAAAAAAAAGAAAAGATAGCTATAAGGAAATTATAACCATAGCCTTCTCAAACTGAAAAATATTATACTATGGTTATGTTCCAATGTAATTAGTTTCCTCAAATAAGTGCCGCCGGCAATATTAGATGCGGCACTCATTCTGGGTGGGGCTCAAACGAGTAAATACGGTGATTTTATTGATTATTTACCACTATAGATTTTTTTTTTCTATTGGTCTCAGTTTTGTTTTTTTTTCTTTCCGGCTATGACCCCTAGAACGTTTGTTGTTATTAGGTGTAACTCGCTTGAATTCTTCGACGCTGTTACTTTTTGGGTTTTAGGTTAAATAAGATTCTGTGTTTTTGTTTTTTTTTATAATATTTTCATCTCCACGGACAGTTTATACTTAGCAATGTGTTAACAGAGTAAAATTTTGGCTAAAAGAAATTGTTGTTAGGATTTAAAGAAAAAGGCCCTTTTAATGTGTGCCAAGAAAATGTTTTAGATCACTAAGTTTTGAAGGAATTTTGGTTGTTGTTACTGTTCTTTAGGCTTTAAATGTAGACCATAATGATAATAGAATGCTATGCAATAAGGTTGGTGCACCTTTTTGGAAAACGAAAACGAGTAACCAAAAATTACTGCTTTTGGAACGAACTTCGTAGCTGATAGTGAACTGTTGATAGTTATTAATTACACATCCACTTTTATATTGTACAAAACCATAACAAATGATTATCCTGAAATAAAGTTAATGATTGAAAGATGTGTAGCAATGTGAAGCAATTATTATCTTAATCTCCATGATCCTCGTTATTTTTAATGGACGGAAATTAGAAAGTTAAATGGGGGAGGGGACTGAGGGGAATTTTCGAGCTGCAAGCATTTTTTTTCCCCCTCATTTTTCCTACAGAGGAAAGTTTTCGGGGAAAACCCCGGCACATCTTTGGAAGGAAAAAAAATTGAAACAAAACTTTAACCGCGCTACTCTCTTGGCGCGTCAGTAGTTCCCTCTACATCCACTCAAATTGAAGAGCTCAGTTTTACCACTCGAAAAATCTTGCCTTTTTACAAATCAAAGGAAAGAAAGTCAATTAAGCTTTCGCTAAAATGCATGCGATCGAAAACCATTTCCCATTTGAGTTTTGGAATGTAATTTTTTTTGGATGACAAACTGCAGTTACCAGTATACATCTTGTATTACGGAGGACAGTAAGGAAATTAACCAATGTTTTTTAAAACACTTGCACACAGCCATTGTTTTGCTCCATAAATCATTTATTTTTCCAGGCTCTCGGTGCGATCTTCGTCGCCGTGTTTACTGTGACGCACAAATCTTGCAGCACCTATAATTATTAGTGCACCTATAATTCGTGTTTAAACCTCTCGAACGCGGAGTAACCGTTTATGTCCCCCCTTTATTCCACCAGTCCCCCCTCCAAAGAAATGTGAGCGCGCTTTCTTTTCTCTATTCCCAGCCTTCTTGTGACACAAATAGGCCGCTGCGGAGGAGAGAGTGTAAACAGCCATTTCAAGAAAGGTTGTCGTACAAGAGCGTAAAACCGTGCGCTACAATACCAACAGGTTGTATGGGCAACAGTTATTTGCTTTTGTTTGATCGAAGCTCACAGTCTAAGCCGGAAGGAAGGAGAATCCATGAACATGCGTGCTCATGCTATCTCTCTCTATTGCGTTGAAGCAACGAGAACTTCGACCAAGCAGTGGTAAATTACTTTAACCCATAAAGCCATTTGGTATTGTCGCATACGCTTTTAAGCTTTTGTCGGACAAATATCTCGAAACAGTTGTATCCCTATAAAGTGGATTTACAAAGCTACGGAACCTAATACGATCTATATTTTCAACCGTCACCACCATTTAGTACACCAGCGTTGAAGACTACATCATCGGAAAGTGAAATTTCTTTACTCGCGGTCCAATGGGAACAAACAGGGTTAGAATTGTTTTGACGTTTACTAAAAACACGCGCTTGATATAGAATGAAATAGAAATCAAAACTTTATGAGTGCGGCTGGAAGTATTGCGAGTTCACTCTACCGACGTCCCGTTTGCCGTTATGTCTCAAACTGGAGGTTTTTAACCCTTTAAATAGTCGAATTGTGTGCTCTTTATCGACAGACGGTGACACTTTTTTTTAAAGAATAATGACAGCGGCGGCGGAAAAAAAAAGTTAAAATGCCATTCATTGTCCAATGAAATAAGCTTCCAAAGCACAGATAATAAAACCAAATATAACCTAACCTTTGAAAAGGGTGTAGTAAGTCTCCAACGCATGAACATCGTGCGTTGTAGATCTCATAATTTTGATCTACTGTAAGTGAACACAGATCCTTAATTCTCACACCACATCTATCTCCGGAAAAGTAACAGGCAAAGTCAATAGGTTGAATATACTTGAAAAACTAGAGAGGGTAAGGGACCGTGCACTCAGGTATGACATGTATTTATAGCAAAGACCCTTCATTAAGAAAGAATGCTCAATTTGATTGGTTTAAATAACACATTAAAAGGTCGTCTCACCCAAGATATGTTAATTACGATAGACAGATGTTTTCAAAAGAAGACACCCACCACTACAGCTAATTCATTTCAAGTAAAGAACACGTATCTTAATGAAAGGGGCACAAATATGCTTTGATACCTAAATTAACATGTACAAAATATGGTCTAAGGTCTCTTCGTTACTTCGCCGCTGTAAAGACTTGGAATTCGCTACCGGAGACGACACGCACCATGACCGGCACAAGAGAAATCTAAAACTGGATTGCAGACATGCAATTTGCATCTAAATTATGAGGTAATCATATTACTTATAAGAGTTTTATATCTTTTATCGTGAAATAAACCCTCCTCCCCGGGGGGCAATGAATTATCGGCCAAGTATCAGTGAAGTATCGGTGAAGTGTCGGTCAAGTATCGGTGAAGTGTCGGTCAAGTATCGGTGAAGTACCGGTGAAGTATCGGTCACGTATCAGTCAAGTGTCGGTCAAGTATCGGTCAAGTATCGGTCGTGAATCGGTCAAGTATCGGTCAAATGTCGGTCAAGTATCGGTCAAGTGTCGGTCAAGTATCGGTCAAGTGTTGGTCAAGTGTCGGTCATGTATCGGTCAAGTATCGGTCAAGTATCGGTCGTGAATCGGTCAAGTATCGGTCAAGTATCGGTCAAGTGTCGGTCAAGTATCGGTCAAGTGTCGGTGATGTATCGGTCATGTATCGGTCAAGTATCGGTCGTGAATCGGTCAAGCATCGGTCAAGTATCGGTCAAGTATCGGTCAAGTATCGGTCAAGTATCGGTCAAGTATCGGTCATGTATCGGTCAAGTATCGGTCATGTATCGGTCAAGTATCGGTCAAGTATCGGTCAAGTATCGGTCAAGTATCGGTCAAGTATCGGTCATGTATCGGTCAAGTATCGGTCATGTATCGGTCAAGTATCGGTCATGTATCGGTCATGTATCGGTCAAGTATCGGTCATGTATCGGTCGAGTATCGATGGTTTAAGACTATATCGGTCGACACATTTATCGGTCGACTATCGGTCGATAGTCGGTCGACTATCGACCGATAGTCGGTCGATAGTCGACCGATAGTCGACCGATAGTCGACCGATATATCGGTCGACTATCGCCCGATATGTCGACCGAGTCCACCTATAGTACACATGATCCAATTTAACTACCACACATGATTTTATAATCTCTCACCGCACGTTTTACGAAACTTCTTTACTCACAGTAGTAGCCAGCCGAACTTCAAGCAGCTGGGAAAACTGATGATATTAGTTCGATATCCTCTTAATTTTACTTGACAATATGTGTATATCGAGTTGTGTGTACAAAATAGACAAAAGTTGAGTGTGTACAAAATAGACAAAAACAAATGTGGGAAAATATATAATAATGAAATATCTGAGTAGGGCATGCATTTATATTTTCTTTGACGTTCTTTGTTTGAATGTACTTTCACTTTCAGGTAAAAGTTCTTATCGTAACATTCTGGCTCTTCATGTTAGGTCCGCATTCCCGCACGTAATGTTGTGTCCTTGGCACCCTACCAGCGGTGATTGGTCTTAGTATGTTCCGCAATTAATTCTTATGTTGGTAAATAGGAAAACAAAGTCGCGTGAAATAATTTCGACAATTTCTAATAATAAAATTTCATCACAGGGACTGGAATGAGAAATAAAGAAGTTTAAGAGAAGGAATGGAGTCCTATGTTGCAGGAGTAGGGTAAAGATTGGAGAATTTGAACAATAACTGTAGAATGATTAATCTGTCGTTGGACTATAGGGGTATTTTAGCTCGAACACCAAGCGCAAATGGGAGGCACCAGGGGTCTAAAATCGTGTGTGGTGGTGACATTTCTCCTTCAAACTCAGAGCCTTCATAAAGATAGATATGTTGTTGAACTTTTATTCCTATCCTCGTGACCAGTTTGAGCATACACGAGTGATTCAATGCATCGGAATGTGGAGTATAAAGGTCCTGAAGGTGCACTCATGCGTGTAGTGCTGGTGATTATACTCGCCTTTTTGCTGATTTTGTCGTTTAAAAAGCGGCTATGGAATTCGCTTTTTAAAAAAAGCAGCCACAAACGTTCATATCAGAATTTAAAGCCTTCATACAGTCTTCGCACGCGAGATGTCTATGATTAACACGCGCAATATTTGACAGCTTTGCACGTATTTTCCGCGTCAGGGGTGTACACATACTGATTAGTTTGTTTACTTTTCTCTCATCTACTATATTAAAATGTGAAAATCAGTGTGTGTACCCGGTCTGCAGTCTGCATTTTTTAGTGACCGAATAAATGTTCACAGTTTATTCGAATTGTGAACATTTAGTCATTTGTTCTGAATTGTTATTCTCATTAGCATACAACGACCGGGTTATACTTGACAAGCCTCATTTCATTCACTAAGCAATCAGTTTGTTGCTATGAGATTTCCTACAGTAGCGAAGAGTTGTTCATTCCAAAAGAAATACTGGGAAAAGAATCTCTTTAAAGGAAAGTCTTACCGTCGTGGAATACGTTCTGAAGTTAGCGCCCTTACCTATCAGTAATTTACCCTATAAATCGAAGTAATCCCATCAATTGAATGGTAAATCGGAAGCTGAGATAAATGCACCCTTTCGGCCTCGAAGAGATACTCCTCAAAGATGAACAAAGACACTATCAAGAGGAACGAAAAGGCTGCAAAACTCAGCCGCATGTAACCACAGGTAGACCACACTATGTGTGTTGTATAAATCTCCTTTTAGTCAACGCCAGAGGGAAAGCTGTCTGTGGAAAGCTGCAGAGCACGTGTTAGTTTCATGCAAAAGCGGCGAACTGCTGATTGGCTGGTACATAAGGAATTACTGATAGGCTTTTCTCGATACTATCCATAAAAAAACGCTAGAACGGAAATTCAAGTTCCTCAACATCATGAGCGCTACCTGAATTAGTGATCTGCCTGCACGTACGTTCCACTGCACATTATACAGTGCACGAACGATAGAGAATTTTGGCAACAACTGTTTTGTTTCCGCCCTGTATTGACGCAATAATCTTGATCAGAGCATAAGACACTTCAGATTTTCCGTCTTCAAACAACATGCGGTTTCTTTTTCGCATTCTTGCGAGTACTTTGCAGTGACGTTATCCCTTTTAATGCCGATAACAAGGCGCATGAAGTGGAGTTTCCTGATTGGCTCGCTATTTTAAATTAGTAATCTTATTGGTTGAGCCCAGTTATATAAACGCCCTATTACACGGCGTCTGTATAGGGCGCTGGTTTTGTCAGAGGAAGCTGCAACGTTCGTAAAGTCACTGAGGTACGCAGAATGAAGGGTCTTGTGCTGAGCATCTTTGTCTTCTGTGCAGTTCTTGCAACTGGTAAGTTTATTCGGTTTGTTATTGTGAAGTTCAACCGTGAAATAAGAGAGCAGCGACGCCACCTGATCCGTCCGAGCAATCTCTCCTGTCGACATACCCCTCAATCGCTTTCAAGCTACGAGTTCGTTTCAGCGCGCTTGCCACGTGTTCATAGTTAAAACTCATCTACGCACAGAAAGAAAGGCGTCGGGTTGTTTTTCGTTGTACATACGAATGTAGAATGGGTCTAAGGTGGCCACGTTGAAACTGAAATAAAATGATTTTGCTCCCTCGAGCCACTAGATTTCCGTGACGTCCATTCGAGCTCATCCTTCCTTCCCTTTGCCGAAGCACAAGTTGACTCTCTGATTGAACTGTTGCGTTTTTTGTAAGTAACGTTCAGCTGAGTGCCAACCTCCCTGTCTGCATGTGATGTTCATGTATGGAGTTTATTCCGGTTTCGTTTCTCGAGTTATTGATTCTTCCTTAAGCTAACTGAAAGCTGCCTCCCTGTCTGCATGTGATGTTCATGTATAGAGTTTATTCCGGTTTCGTTTCTCGAGTTATTGATTCTTCCTTAAGCTAAGGGTTCGTTCCAGCGCGCTTGTGTTCATAGTTAACACTCATCTACACACGGAAGAAAAGGCGTCGGATCGTTTTTCTGGGTTCTGGCGGCCACGTCAAAACTGAAATCAAATGATTTTGCTTCTTCGAGCCACTGACCTTCCGTGACGTCCACTCGAGCTCATCCTTCTTTCCCTTTGCCGAGGCACAAGTTAACTACTTGACTGAGCTGTGTGCGTTTTTTTGTGTGAGTAACGTTCGGCTGAGTTTTCTCCTGTTTCGTTTCTCAAGTTATCGATACTTGTTGAACTTTAGTTCAATCTCTAATAATGTTGCAGTGTTTCAATGCCAGCTTTTATTTAGTCACAGTGATAAGGAATCTTCGCGGAAATCCTGCTAAGCCCAGGAAATCCTTTCTATTGTAGCTTTGATTTGTTCTGTTTGGTCAAATTGCGTTTCGAAGCCTTCTTTAGATTTTCATTGTTCATGCAGAATGGGAAACAAATAAAACGTGCTATTTCATTTGAGAAGGAACATTTGCCTGTTTTTGTCATGTTTGCTTACTCTCGTCATAAAGAAGGCATGAAGTTTGTGCAGAACCTTGACCGCACCAAAAACGCATCCATCGATACTTCTGAATCCTCTTCGGTTCGAGTACGAGGATATCGTGACATACAGACAACTTTCGAGTCTCTCCTTTCAACAAACAGAATACTTCATCGCTTGAATATCACAAGTCCTTGGTGTACTTTCGCTTTCACAATAGTAGAAGCTCTCGTAAGGGAACACTTGTGTAGCTCGCAATATCATCAATTAACTGGGATTATCTATGTAGCTGATATTGTATTCCACCACTCTTAAAGAAGAGATGAGAAAAATTCATCCACCACTCTCAGAGATTAGAAAAATTTATCTTATTCCGAATATATCGCATAAATTACGCTAGTTTATTTATAAATGCACAACGGACACTCTACAGTTTTCCCGTGCGCGCGAACACTAGACTAAATTGAATTTGACAAGCTTCGACGTAAGGAAAGTGAAAAAACTTCGAAATATATATGGAAAAATAGGCGTGCGGAAATGTAATAAACTGAAATTTTACTTTCTTAATTTCCTTTATTTCAGCTTACAGCCTCAAGTGCTACGTTTGTACGGGAACCGAAGAGGCCTGTAGCAAGAGCAAACTGGAAGCAGATAAGGCTAGCAAGTCGATAGACTGCCCAACCGGTCAATGCATGAGGATCTGGGCCAAAAAAGACGACGTAACTGCAGTGGTTAACTCTTGCAGCAGTAGCGCCCTCTGTACAGCTGCAGAAAAGGCTTGTGACGACGCCAAAGAGGGAAAATGCGCAGTCGGGTGCTGTGACTCCGACTACTGTAACGCAGGCTCTTCATTTTCTTTCAGTGTGATCCTGATGACCGTTACCTCTGCCTTGGGTCTGGCACTATTGAAGTAGGCTGGTAAAGAAGAAGGAACCCTGGCACGTTGATAAACGTAGTTTTTTTTTTCGTAGTGAAGTTTTCTAATTTTAAATGTGTATGAAAACCTTACAGGTTTCAAAACAAGAAAGTAGAAAAGGAAATTCGTCGTTGGCTTTTTTATGTTTTTATTATCTGATCTCAACTTATCAAGTTTTACGCTACTTTT